>NC_138313.1:50010000-50082500 GCF_965601325.2 Salmo salar | reverse complement strand
ATACTATAGTCTTACTTCTGGTGTAAAAACTAGTCTCTTTCACTCCTTTATATACTATAGTCTTACTTCTGGTGTAAAAACCAGTCTCTATCACTCCTTTATATACTATAGTCTTACTTCTGGTGTAAAAACCAGTCTCTATCACTCCTTTATATACTATAGTCTTACTTCTGGTGTAAAAACCAGTCTCTATCACTCCTTTATATACTATAGTATTACTTCTGGTGTAGAAAACCAGTCTCTTTCACTCCTTTATATACTATGTTTATGAGTATAACAATGTTCCAAGTTTCTAACCCAGAATCTAACAGTTCTACAGATGAATTTAGCCTTAAGACGGGAAACCCGGCCCTGGCCTTTTAGTCAGCCGTCTTTTTCCCCAATGTAACCTTTTTACATGTATTTAAACACAAATAAGACTTGAGAGAGTGTGAAATAGGCCTAGATAGCTGTCAAATCAATGTCACGAAATATAGCATTGTGGTCTGCTGTCCTCTGTCCACTTTAAACGTTGGTTTGAGTGAAAGTGACTAAATATGTCGTATCTCCCCCCCCTGCAGTCGAAGGAGTCTTCGTCAGTCCTTAGCTGTGACATCTCAGCAGACGACAAGTACATCGTCACAGGCTCCGGGGACAAGAAGGCTACTGTCTACGAGGTAATCTACTAGAGACAGACACACAGACGGACGGACAGATGGGATTATGGTGGAGGACCTCATATGGGATTATGGTGGAGTGGAGGACCTCATATGGGATTATGGTGGAGTGGAAGACCTCAGATGGGATTATGGTGGAGTGGAAGACCTCAGATGGGATTATGGTGGAGTGGAGGACCTCAGATGGGATTATGGTGGAGTGGAGGACCTCAGATGGGATTATGGTGGAGTGGAGGACCTCAGATGGGATTATGTTGGAGTGGAGGACCTCAGATGGGATTATGGTGGAGTGGAGGACCTCAGATGGGATTATGGTGGAGTGGAGGACCGCAGATGGGATTATGGTGGGGTGGAAGACCTCAGATGGGATTATGGTGGAGTGGAGGACCTCAGATGGGATTATGGTGGAGTGGAGGACCTCAGATGGGATTATGTTGGAGTGGAGGACCTCAGATGGGATTATGGTGGAGTGGAGGACCTCAAATGGGATTATGGTGGAGTGGAGGACCTCAGATGGGATTATGCTGGAGTGGAGGACCTCAAATGCGATTATGGTGGAGTGGAGGACCTCAAATGGGATTATGGTGGAGTGTAGGACTTCATAATGCTCAGGAACACTGGATTACTCATACCTCCCTCACAGACACAGACATCCTGGATGTGATGTTGGCGTTCTGGAGTCTGCTGGCCCACAGCCCCCTGGACTGGCGGTCTGGGATGCTTCGCTGACCTGGGTAGTATGGCCGGACTGGGGCTGAGTTTGACCAGACTGGTATTGTGTCTCAGGCTCTGCCCGTCCTCACTCGTTAGGACTAAGTAGTGGCAGTACACTAGTTGAGTGAGTTAAGGTAGCTCCAGAGGCACTAAGAGAAGAAGAAACATTTTGTTTTTCTATTTGTTTTTTGTGTCGCGGCGGCACAGAGAGGATAGAGGAGAGAGGTTCAAGGTTCAGTGTGACTCAGCGTGAAAAAGCATCCCTGTGTAAAGTCAAATGTACATAGTAGTTTAGCTAGTGTACATGACGGCAGAATAAAAGGCGTTTATATTCTGGTGTCCAGATCCACTCTCTCTGGTTCTGCCTGTGTGATGGTTCTCTCTGCATGTATTAGGGCTCCCGAGTGGCGCAGCGGTCTAAGGCACTGCATCTCAGTGCTAGAGGCGTCACTGCAGTCCCTGGTTCGAATCCGGCCGTCCCGGAGTCCCATATGGTGGCGCACAATTGGCCCAGCATCGTCCGGGTTTGGCCGGGGGTAGGCCGTCATTGTAAATAAGAATTTGTTCTTAACTGACTTGCCTGGTTAAATAAAGGTGAAATAAAAAAATTTAAAATAAATGTTCTGTCCTCTCCTTGGATATCTCCCTCTCTCAGGGTGATGAATATCTTCATAAAAGGATTTCTATTTTCCTGTTTTCATCTTTGCTGCTGTTTCTTTTCCAGTCTGCCTGACCTTTTCCTGAAATGTAATTAGAATATTATCTATCCACCCCCCCCCCCCCGTTTTTTTTTTTTACTGGAGCACTGAACAAAACACGAGAGGAACACGTGAAACATCATGTCTAGTGGATTGTAGCATACAATACCCCTGTCTGTGACCAGGACCCTGTATAGAGTAGTAGAGATGGAACTGTTACCAGACCAAGACCCTGTATTGGACCAGCATCCTGTATAGACAGACACGGTGACCTCTCTGGATCATTGGAGTTAATTTGGTACAGTACAATGCCCCCCCTCTTTGGACTCAGATTTTTGTGCACCTGTAACACCTGTAACAGAGTAAATGATGGCCTTAAATTATAGTTTAGCGCTGCCAGTCCACAAGGGGGCGTAGCACCCCTCTTACATTCTTTGGTGAAACCCTGGAATTCATTTGGTACCATTTTCTATGGTCATGCGTTACTTATAAAACTGTTTTTATTCAGAAACATCAAATACTGTCATACCGTCAAAAATGAGAAATATACTGAACAAAAATATAAACGCAACATGCCAAAAAATTGTCAAAGATTTTACTGAGTTACAGTTCATGTAAGGAAATCAGTCCAATTGAAATAAATGAATTTGGCCCTAATCTTTGGATTTCACATGACTGGGCAGTGCTGCAGCCTTGGGTGGGCCTGGGAGGGCAAAAGCCGACCCACTGGGGAGCCAGGCCCAGCCAATCAGGATGAGTTTTTCCACACGGAAAGGCTTTATTACAGACAGAAATATTAACTGTCCGGGTGTCTGGTCTCAGACGATCCCGCAGGTGAAGAAGCCGGATGTGGAGGTCCTGGACTGGCGTGGTTACAAGTGGTCTGCGATTGTGAGGCCGTTTGGACGTACTGCCAAATTTTCTAAAACGACATTTGAGGAGGCTTATGGTAGAGAAATGAACGTCCAGTTCCCTGGCAACAGCTCTGGTGGACATTCCTGCAGTCAGCATTCCAATTGCACTCTCCCTCAAAACTTGACACATCTGTGATATTGTGTTGAGACAAAACTTCATATTTTAGAGTGGCCATTTACTATCCCCAGTAGAAGGTGTACCTGTATAATGATCATGCTGTTTAATCAGCTTCTTGATATGCCACACCTGTCAGGTGGATGGATTATCTTGGCAAAAGGAGAAAATGCTCACTAACAGGGATGTAAAACAAATTTGTGCAAAACAGTGAGTTTGGAATATTTCTGGTATATTTTATTTCAGCTCATGAAACGTGAGACCAATACTTTACGTGTTGCGTTTATATTTGTGTTGAGTATATATTGTGATATATATTTTGGTAATCTCACACAGCCCTGTTCATGGGGTGTATCCACTCTTCAGTATACTAACTGAACAGTATCTTCTCTCTCTGCATACAATCCTCAAATCATCCAACTGTAAAAACCTAGCTAATGTTTCTCCTATGGACTGTTAGTGACTGATAACACATGGGTTGTTACACCGTCAGTCAGTTACCTACACTACAGTATGTAGATGACAGGGCTAGATCAACACTGTTGGGGTATTAGCTCTGTATTGTCCAAGGCTGAATTTCAAACCGACCACTTGGCCCCTAAGCCTTTAATCGAGTGGCCACTTGCTGTTGTGTTCAATCACTCGAATCTGCAAGTGTTTTTGTCTTCACATTATTATGTAGCTTTCCACTCATTTCATGGACTGGATAGAAGGGGTGAGGGTTTTTACTTAACATTAGGGGTTACTCAACATTATGGACTGGATAGAAGGGGTGAGGGGTTACTCAACATTATGGACTGGATAGAAGGGGTGAGGGGTTACTCAACATTATGGACTGGATAGAAGGGGTGAGGGGTTACTCAACATTATGGACTGGATAGAAGGGGTGAGGGGTTACTCAACATTATGGACTGGATAGAAGGGGTGAGGGGTTACTCAACATTATGGACTGGATAGAAGGGGTGAGGGGTTACTCAACATTATGGACTGGATAGAAGGGGTGAGGGTTTCTACTCAACATTATGGACTGGATAGAAGGGGTGAGGGGTTACTCAACATTATGGACTGGATAGAAGGGGTGAGGGGTTACTCAACATTATGGACTGGATAGAAGGGGTGAGGGGTTACTCAACATTATGGACTGGATAGAAGGGGTGAGGGGTTACTCAACATTATGGACTGGATAGAAGGGGTGAGGGGTTACTCAACATTATGGACTGGATAGAAGGGGTGAGGGGTTACTCAACGTTATGGACTGGATAGAAGGGGTGAGGTGTTACTCAACATTATGGACTGGATAGAAGGGGTGAGGGGTTACTCAACATTATGGACTGGATAGAAGGGGTGAGGGTGTTACTCAACATTATGGACTGGATAGAAGGGGTGAGGGGTTACTCAACATTATGGACTGGATAGAAGGGGTGAGGGTTACTCAACATTATGGACTGGATAGAAGGGGTGAGGGGTTACTCAACATTATGGACTGGATAGAAGGGGTGAGGGGTTACTCAACATTATGGACTGGATAGAAGGGGTGAGGGGTTACTCAACATTATGGACTGGATAGAAGGGGTGAGGGGTTACTCAACATTATGGACTGGATAGAAGGGGTGAGGGGTTACTCAACATTATGGACTGGATAGAAGGGGTGAGGGGTTACTCAACATTATGGACTGGATAGAAGGGGTGAGGGGTTCTACTCAACATTATGGACTGGATAGAAGGGGTGAGGGGTTACTCAACATTATGGACTGGATAGAAGGGGTGAGGGGTTACTCAACATTATGGACTGGATAGAAGGGGTGAGGGGTTACTCAACATTATGGACTGGATAGAAGGGGTGAGGGGTTACTCAACATTATGGACTGGATAGAAGGGGTGAGGGGTTACTCAACATTATGGACTGGATAGAAGGGGTGAGGGGTTACTCAACATTATGGACTGGATAGAAGGGGTGAGGGTTTCTACTCAACATTATGGACTGGATAGAAGGGGTGAGGGGTTACTCAACATTATGGACTGGATAGAAGGGGTGAGGGGTTACTCAACATTATGGACTGGATAGAAGGGGTGAGGTGTTACTCAACATTATGGACTGGATAGAAGGGGTGAGGGGTTACTCAACATTATGGACTGGATAGAAGGGGTGAGGGGTTACTCAACATTATGGACTGGATAGAAGGGGTGAGGGTTTCTACTCAACATTATGGACTGGATAGAAGGGGTGAGGGGTTACTCAACATTATGGACTGGATAGAAGGGGTGAGGGGTTACTCAACATTATGGACTGGATAGAAGGGGTGAGGGGTTACTCAACATTATGGACTGGATAGAAGGGGTGAGGGGTTCTACTCAACATTATGGACTGGATAGAAGGGGTGAGGGGTTCTACTCAACATTATGGACTGGATAGAAGGGGTGAGGGGTTCTACTCAACATTATGGACTGGATAGAAGGGGTGAGGGGTTCTACTCAACATTATGGACTGGATAGAAGGGGTGAGGGGTTACTCAACATTATGGACTGGATAGAAGGGGTGAGGGGTTACTCAACATTATGGACTGGATAGAAGGGGTGAGGTGTTACTCAACATTATGGACTGGATAGAAGGGGTGAGGTGTTACTCAACATTATGGACTGGATAGAAGGGGTGAGGGGTTACTCAACATTATGGACTGGATAGAAGGGGTGAGGGGTTACTCAACATTATGGACTGGATAGAAGGGGTGAGGGTTTCTACTCAACATTATGGACTGGATAGAAGGGGTGAGGGGTTACTCAACATTATGGACTGGATAGAAGGGGTGAGGGGTTACTCAACATTATGGACTGGATAGAAGGGGTGAGGTGTTACTCAACATTATGGACTGGATAGAAGGGGTGAGGTGTTACTCAACATTATGGACTGGATAGAAGGGGTGAGGGGTTCTACTCAACATTATGGACTGGATAGAAGGGGTGAGGGGTTACTCAACATTATGGACTGGATAGAAGGGGTGAGGGGTTACTCAACATTATGGACTGGATAGAAGGGGTGAGGGGTTACTCAACATTATGGACTGGATAGAAGGGGTGAGGGGTTACTCAACATTATGGACTGGATAGAAGGGGTGAGGGGTTACTCAACATTATGGAGCAAGTTCTGTTTGTCAACATCACTGACCATGTGGATTTTTTTTTTTTTTAAGTGTTTTTTTGATACAAAATTAACCACAATGCTTTATTTTAGCCACTTTCAGTTGTAAACTATAGCTATGTCAATGAGTTTTCCTCTTTACTGCCAGTTATGTCCTTTGGTTGAACCAGGCCAGCCCAGTACAGCTTGGTTAGGCTCAGCGGTGTGAAAAGCCCTTGAGATTGCCTGGATATTAGGCCTATAGAAACACTCCCTGCACACAAACACCATTCCAATCTGCATCTCAAGTGAATCGGTTTTTGACCAGGCTGGTGTGTGTGCTTCAGTAACCGCGTAGAGGAGGTTTGTTTCGTGCGTTGTTTCTGGACACGGCCTCACGTGTACTCAAACACAGGAGCTAAATGGAAGTGGGACAGGAAATGGCTTTCAATTCATCTCTGCTCTGAGTTAAACAGCCTTTCCAAGAGAACTGAACAGTGGGGAGAGGTGACAATGGGCCACTGAGGGACTAACCCTAACCCTAGCATTGGGTTTAACTTTTAAAACCTCTTTCTAGTTAAAGAAAATGCGTATAACCCTATAGAGTTGTATCTTTATGTACTCAGCTAGCTATAACCCTACTACTGGTACCTAATGGAGAACTCGCATTCATATCGAAGTTTTGAACTTACGCTGGTGACATTGACAGTTTAGTATCTCTGCAATTATTATCATCGCTGTAGTAGCTGTCTATGTGAATATATTAACTCTATGTAGGTCATCGGTTCATCTGGACATATTAACGATTTTACTTTGACTACATATGCACAGCGCGTTCACATCTATAAGCATGTCACGAAGGTGTTATAACAGGTCCCGTCTGCACTATGAAAGGTTCATGAAATATATCCATAACGCATCTATAACGCATTCGTGTCATTTTGTGCAAAGGTCGTATTTAGGTATTTTAATAGATTCGTCATTACATTCGTCATTACAGCATCATTTTCCAAACGTGGTTTTGTCAGAAGCACACTTTTGAGAACAGCCATAATGATAACATTTACATTTTAGTCATTTAGCAGATGCTCTTATCCAGAGCGACTTAGTGAATGGGTCCCGTGTAGCTCAGTTGGTAGAGCATGGTGTTTGCAACGCCAGGGTTGTGGGTTCGATTCCCACGGGGGGGCCAGTACAAAAAATGCATGAAATGTATGCATTCACTATGTCACTCTCTTATCCATTCACATTTACATTTTAGTTATTTAGCAGACGCTCTTATCCAGTGCGACTTACAGTAGTGAATGCATACATTTCAAACTTTTTTTTTCTTCCCCGTACTGGACCCCCGTGGGAATCGAACCCACAACCCTGGTGTTGCAAACACCATGCTCTACCAACTGAGCCACACGGGACCCATTCACTGAGTCGCTCTGGATAAGAGCATCTGCTAAATGACTAAAATGTAAATGTTATCATTATGGCTGTTCTCAAAAGTGTGCTTCTGACAAAACCACGTTTGGAAAATGATGCTGTTTTTGCCTGTACTAGTCTCATTTTCTATACTAGGGGGTGTCAGAGGAACGTCCGGAAAATTGTTAAAGACCCCAGCCGTACACAAGCCATAGACCAGGGGTATTCAATTGTTACCCTATGAGGTCCGGAGCTGGTTTTCTCTTCTACCTGATAATTAGTTACATCCACCTGGTGTCCCAGGTCTAAATCAGTCCCTGATTAGAGGGGAATCACCCACCTGGTGTCCCCAGGTCTAACCTCATCTACCAACACTGATTCTACTCTGTGTATTATCTATCCTGATTGACTAGTCAGTTTTACCCCTACCTACATGTACATATTACCTCATCTACCAACACTGATTCTACTCTGTGTATTATCTATCCTGATTGCTAGTTTTACCCCTAACTACAGGTACATATTACCTCATCTACCAACACTGATTCTACTCTGTGTATTATCTATCCTGATTGACTAGTTTTACCCCTACCTACATGTACATATTACCTCATCTACCAACACTGATTCTACTCTGTGTATTATCTATCCTGATTGCTAGTTTTACCCCTAACTACAGGTACATATTACCTCATCTACCAACACTGATTCTACTCTGTGTATTATCTATCCTGATTGCTAGTTTTACCCCTACCTACATGTAGATATTACCTCATCTACCAACACTGATTCTACTCTGTGTATTATCTATCCTGATTGCTAGTTTTACCCCTAACTACAGGTACATATTACCTCATCTACCAACACTGATTCTACTCTGTGTATTATCTATCCTGATTGACTAGTTTTACCCCTACCTACATGTACATATTACCTCATCTACCAACACTGATTCTACTCTGTGTATTATCTATCCTGATTGACTAGTTTTACCCCTACCTACATGTACATATTACCTCATCTACCAACACTGATTCTACTCTGTGTATTATCTATCCTGATTGACTAGTTTTACCCCTACCTACATGTACATATTACCTCATCTACCAACACTGATTCTACTCTGTGTATTATCTATCCTGATTGCTAGTTTTACCCCTAACTACAGGTACATATTACCTCATCTACCAACACTGATTCTACTCTGTGTATTATCTATCCTGATTGACTAGTTTTACCCCTACCTACATGTAGATATTACCTCATCTACCAACACTGATTCTACTCTGTGTATTATCTATCCTGATTGACTAGTTTTACCCCTAACTACAGGTACATATTACCTCATCTACCAACACTGATTCTACTCTGTGTATTATCTATCCTGATTGCCGAGTCAGTTTTACTGCTACCTACATGTACATATTGTACATATTTCCTCAACCCCCTCGTACCCCTGAACAATGTCTCGGTACTGCTACTCTTCATAGCCTCCTTATTGTTATCTATTGCGTAACTATGTTCTATTTTTAACTCTGCACGGTTGGGAGAGGGTTCGTAAACGAAGCATTTCACGGTAAAGTCAACACCTGTTGGTCTTCGGCGCATGGGACAAATAACATTTATGATTTGATTTCCCCCAGCGGCCGGTGTAGGCCCGGGATTTCTTCTCACTGAGGTCAGTGGTGTATGGAGATCCCCACAGGGTCAACGTCACACATCAAATCGTGTTGAGGGTCGTAACTTTCTACTTTAGGTTGGTCATACTGGTCTATAACGCCAACGTTAAATCAAAGTTTATTTGTCACGTGCGCCGAATACAACAGGTGTAGTAGACCTCACAGTGAAATGCTGAATACAACAGGTGTAGTAGACCTTACAGTGCAAATGCTGAAGGTGACAACAGGTGTAGTAGACCTCACAGTGAACATGCTGAATACAGACAGGTGTAGTAGACCTCACAGTGAAATGCTGAATACAACAGGTGTAGTAGACCTTACAGTGAAATGCTTACTTACAGGCTCTAGACGCAATAGTGCAAAAAAGAGGCTATAAGGTGAACAATAGGTAGGCTAAAGAAATAAGAGAGGCAACAGTAAAGAAGACAGGCTATATACAGTAGAGAGGCTATATACAGTAGCGAGGGTATAAAAGTAGAGAGGCTATATACAGTAGCGAGGGTATAAAAGTAGAGAGGCTATATACAGTAGCGAGGCTATAAAAGTAGAGAGGCTATATACAGTAGCGAGGCTATATACAGTAGCGAGGCTATAAAAGTAGCGAGGCTACATACAGACACCGGTTAGTCAGGCTGATTGAGGTAGTATGTACATGTAGATATGGTTAAAGTGACTATGCATATATGATGAACAGAGAGTAGTGTCATGACGTTGCCCTCTTTGGGTTTTCTATGCACCATCCCCCTACCTCCCCCTACCCAGGCTCTGTGAGAGCGGTCGTAAATTCCTAAAATAATGTCCTACCTCATGGCCACAGTTTTGAGACAGAGTGGGTTTCATAGAAAGAACCCAGGAATTCTTCCACCTCAGAGGACTGGAGAACCGAACGACATTTATGTTCTGGAGAAGGTATAAAAGATTGAAGAATCCAGCTACGAACTGGTCCGTTTGGTACAATTTTGTGAAGCTCATGAGAGACAATATGGCTCTGTTTATATAATAGCCTCAGTTGTGAGACTTACATCTAATGGTTGTATGAAAATGAAAGAATAAGGATAAAGCTATTTGGAATATGTTGTGATGCTTGTAAGATGTTAATGTGAGAGAATTGTATTTCTGTTTAAAGTTTCACCAAGTCATCGGCACGCCCCCATGAACAGACGGGACCAGGCGTCATGAGACAGCCTTTTTCCAAATTCCGAATATAAACCCCACCCAGGGTTTCTATCACAAGACCGAGCTCACCTCCATTACGAGTTGGCTGAAGGTTTGACCATGCATTCCTCATTCTGAACTTTAACCATACCACGTGGTTAACCTGTTGGGGCTAGGGGGCAGTATTTTCACGGCTGGATAAAAAACGTACCCGATTTAATCTGGTTACTACTCCTGCCCAGTAACTAGAATATGCATATAATTATTGGCTTTGGATAGAAAATACCCTAAAGTTTCTAAAACTGTTTGAATGGTGTCTGTGAGTATAACAGAACTCATATGGCAGGCCAAAACCTGAGAAGGTTTCATGCAGGAAGTGGCCTGTCTGACAAGGTGTCGTTCTTCTTGTCTCTGTTTATTGAAGAGTGAGAATCTTAGCTGTCCCGTGACATTTCCTACGGCTGCCATAGGTTCTCAGAAGGCGGCAAAAAGCGGAATCGTGGCTTTGCAGGCTCTGGCTGAAACAAAGTAGCGCGTTTGGGTAGTGGCTGGTTACAGTACTGTGAGACTCAGGCTCGTGCCCGCGTCGACCGAAAGGTTTGTTTTCATTCCTCTGTTTAGCTAAATGGACATTCCCGGTCGGAATATTATCGCTTTTTTACGAGAAAAATGGCATAAAAATGGATTTTAAACAGCGGTTGACATGCTTCGAAGTACGGTAATGGAATATTTAGATTTTTTTTGTCACGGATTGCGCCATGCGCGCGACCCTTCTTTACCATTCGGATAGTGTCTGGGACGCACGAACAAAACGCCGCTATTCGGATATAACGATGGATTATTTTGGACCAAACCAACATTTGTTATTGAAGTAGCAGTCCTGGGAGTGCATTCTGACGAAGACAACAAAAGGTAATCAAACTTTTAGAATAGTAAATCTGATATTGGTGAGTGCTAAACTTGCCGGGTGTCTAAATAGCTAGCCCGTGATGCCTGGGCTATGTACTTAGAATATTGCAAAATGTTCTTTCACCAAAAAGCTATTTTAAAATCGGACATATCGAGTGAATAGAGGAGTTATGTATCTATAATTCTTAAAATAATTGTTATGCTTTTTGTGAACGTTTATCGTGAGTAATTTAGTAAATTGTTAGCAAATTCCCCGGGAAGTTTGCGGGGGGTATGCTAGTTCTGAACGTCACATGCTAATGTTAAAGCTGTTTTTTGATATAAATATGAACTTGATTGAACAAAACATGCATGTATTGTATAACATAATGTCCTAGGTGTGTCATCCGATGAAGATCATCAAAGGTTAGTGCTGCATTTAGCTGTCTTCTGGGTTTTTGTGACATTATATGCTAGCTTGAAAAATGGGTGTCTGATTATTTCTGGCTTGGTACTCTGCTGACATAATCTAATGTTTTGCTTTCGCTGTAAAGCCTTTTTGAAATTGGACAGTGTGGTTAGATAAAGGAGAGTCTTATCTTTAAAATGCTGTGAAATAGTCATATGTTTGAAAAATTGAAGTTTTTGTATTTTTGAGGAATTTGTAATTCGCGCCACGCCTATCATTGGATATTGGAGCAGGTGTTCCGCTAGCGGAACGTCTAGATGTAAGAGGTTAAAGTACGGCAGAACAGCTGGAGCTGACGACCTCATACGACTGAGCTGCCGGGGCAGCTTCCAGAGGAAGAGGTTAAACTCTTAGACTATTGATACCGACAGAATAATAACAAGTCTTTGATATTAATTACTAGTCTGCAGCTAGGAATTTGGTATCATTGAACGCGAAGACCGACGAAACATCTGTCCTATAACGACATTAATGGATGTCACTTTGAAATATCCATTCTAACCGAGAGAGAGAGAGAACACAAAACTCTCCAACAGAACGAACTCTTCAACAAAGATCCCGACGACACACTGAGCGTAAATATATATATTGATTGCAATTGTTCCCGAATGAGTGAGCGTTCATGTGCAAAGGTTAGCATATCAATTGTTATAATTATCAACCCTTTGTCTAACAAGCCGCCATGCCGGTTTAGCCCACTAGGGTACATTCTCCTATCATTTCCTTGTAACCATAGCTACTGTTTGTTATGCATTTCTGTGAATTACTTAGTTAGTAAATAAATGATTTTAAGACAATTGATGTATGGATGACTCATAGTGAAGACTGGGTTCGTGCAGATAACCAACAATTTACGACGTTTGGAATGAGACTGACGAGGTAAATAAATAATAAGTAATTAAATCAGAAGACTAATTGATCAGATATTATGAAATCTGAAAGGTTATATTAGGAAAATTATAACTTTGTAATCTGAATATTTTCCTTGGTGCCCTGACTTCCTAGTTAATTACAGTTACACGATTAATCAGTTTAATCGCGTAATAATAATTACAGAGAGTTATTTGATAAACATGTCTTCAGTTTAATGATGCCAAAGACACGACAGTAGCAGTAGCTTAAAAAAAGGGGTTGGTGGGTGGGACACAATGCGGTCCTTGTCGGGTCCTTGTCGCGTGAAATGCTGAATACAACAGGTGTAGTAGACCTCACAGTGAAATGCTGAATACAACAGGTGTAGTAGACCTCACAGTGAAATGCTGAATACAACAGGTGTAGTAGACCTCACAGTGAAATGCTGAATACAACAGGTGTAGTAGACCTCACAGTGAAATGCTGAATACAACAGGTGTAGTAGACCTTACAGTGAAATGCTGAATACAACAGGTGTAGGTAGACCTTACAGTGAAATGCTGAATACAACAGGTGTAGTAGACCTCACAGTGAAATGCTGAATACAACAGGTGTAGTAGACCTCACAGTGAAATGCTGAATACAACAGGTGTAGTAGACCTTACAGTGAAATGCTGAATACAACAGGTGTAGTAGACCTTAGAGTGAAATGCTGAATACAACAGGTGTAGTAGACCTTACAGTGAAATGCTGAATACAACAGGTGTAGTAGACCTTACAGTGAAATGCTTACTTACAGGCTCTAACCAATAGTGCAAAAAAAGGTATTAGGTGAACAATAGGTAGGTAAAGAAATAAAACAACAGTAAAAAGACAGGCTATATACAGTAGAGAGGTTATATACAGTAGAGAGGCTATATACAGTAGAGAGGCTATATACAGTAGAGAGGCTACATACAGTAGAGAGGCTATATACAGTAGAGAGACTATATACAGTAGAGAGGCTATATACAGTAGAGAGGCTATATACAGTAGAGAGGTTATATACAGTAGAGAGGTTATATACAGTAGAGAGGCTATATACAGTAGAGAGGCTATAACAGTAGAGAGGCTATATACAGTAGAGAGGCTATATACAGTAGAGAGGCTATAAAAGTAGCGAGGCTATATACAGTAGAGAGGCTATATACAGTAGAGAGGCTATATACAGTAGAGAGAGGCTATATACAGTAGAGAGGCTATATACAGTAGAGAGGCTATATACAGTAGCGAGGCTATAAAAGTAGCGAGGCTATATACAGTAGAGAGGCTACATACAGACACCGGTTAGTCAGGCTGATTGAGGTAGTAGGTACATGTAGATGTGGTTAAAGTGACTATGCATATATGATGAACAGAGAGTAGCAGTAGCTTAAAAAAAGGGGTTGGCGGGTTGTGGGTGGGATACAATGCGGTCCTTGTTGGTCCTTGTCACGGATGGACTATTGCAGCGGAGACGACCACGCCGGGTTCTACTCCTATCAGGTAAAAACAAACAAAAAGAAGCGACTCCACCAACATCACCTGGTCTGACGAATCCTGGTTCCTGTTGCGTCATGCTGACGGAGGATTTGCTGAAGCAGCGTGAGTCCATTGCCCCATTCTGCCTGGTGTCAACGGTACAGCCTGGTGGTATAATGGTGTGGGGAATGTTTTTTTCTGGCACACATTAGGTCCCTTGATACCAATTGAGCAACATTTCCACGCCCCCCCCCCCCGAAGAATTCAAGCTGTTCTGAAGGCAAAAGCTGGGTTCCGACCCAGTACTAGATGGGTGTACCTAATAAACTGGCCACTGAGTGTACATCTAAATTGTTTTTCTATGCATCAACAAGACCAAATGGCAGCTTCGGGTAAGGTACATTCCACTTCAGGACAAGATATATAACAAGCAGACGCTTAACAAACTGTAGGATGCTATAAACAAGCGGGAAAACATGTATTCGGAGGCTGCCTTTCTTGTCACTGACGATTTTAATTCTGCATCATTATTAAGACACGTGATGCCCAACTTCCATCAATACGTCTCCTTCGTCACTAGCGGTGATAAAGTCCTACACCACTGTTATTCTACCCACAAGTAAGCAAACAAGACCCTCCCTGCTCCACTATTCGGCAAATCAGATCATGGCTCCGTACCCCTGCATGCTATTTACAAGCAGAAGCTCAAACAGAAAGTACCCATTGAGAAATTGTCATCAGAATCAGAGATGCTAGAGGACTGCATTGCTAGCGCTGATTGGAATATGTTCTGAGAATCCGCCGGTAACATTGACGAGCTAACCCCCTCAGTCACCGGCTTCATAAGGAAGTGCATCAGCCACATTGTCCCCGCAGTGAAGGTTCGCCGTTTCCCCAATCAAAAGCCCTGGATTAACACTGAGGTTGGCGCTAAACTAAAGGACAGAGCTATCACAGACAACCCCTGTAGCTACAGCTGAGGACAGGAACAAGTAGTCCCGCTGTGACCTCCACAGAGTCATCAAACATGCCAAAGGACAATATAATATGATTCCAATATATGTGTAATCATATTACACAGGCTCCGACGCCCGCCACGTGGCAGGGGTCTACAGTCCATTCCAGATTACGAAGGAAGACCCAGCCGTGATGGTGCCCAACGATGCCTCTCTTCCAGACGAACACAATGCACGCTTAAAAAAATAACACCGTACCGTCCGACCCAGAGGACTGGGTGATCTCGCTCTCCGATGGCGACGTGAGTAAAGTCTTTGATCAGGTCAATACTGGCAAGGCCGCGGGGCCTGTCCGGTATTCCAGGGCGCGTTCTCAGATCAAGCGCAGATCAGCTGGAAGGCGTTTTTCCCAGTCTGTAATCCCCACGTCTTAAAATGACTACCGTCATTCCCTTGTTTCCAAGAACTCTACGGCTTCATGCCACAATAACTACCATTCTCTAGCACTCACATCTGTAGTCATGAAGCGTTTAGAAAGGCTGGTTATGGCCGACATCAACTCTATCATCCCAGACACCCTAGACCCACTCCAAATTAGATACCACCCCAACAGATCCATAGTCGACACAATCTCAATTACACTTTGCACTGCCCTCACCCACCTAGACAAGAGGAACACCTATGTGAGAACGCTATTCATTGACTACAGCTCAGCGTTCAACACCATAGTGCCCTCAAATCTCATCACTAAGCTAAGGACCCTGGGAGTGAACACCTCCCTCTGCAACTGGATGCTGGACTTGCTAACGGGGCCGGCCCCAGGTGGTAAGTTGTAGGCAACAACACATCCGCCACGCTGACCCTCAACACGTGGGACCCCTCAGGGGTGAGTGCTTAGTCCCCTCCTGTACTCCCTGTTCACCCACGACTGCGTGGCCGGGCACGACTCCAACACCATCATTAAGTTTGCTGAAGACACGACGGTGGTTGGCCTGAGGATCAACGACCATGAGACAGCCTATAGGGAGGAGGTCAGTGATCTGGCAGTGCGGTTGCCAGGACAACAACCCCTTCCATCAACATCAGCAAAACAAACCGGCTCACAGTTCATTAGGAAATTGCAGATCCTCCAGGCTGAACTCTGCAATAACATAACTATACCTAGGTTACAACAACACAGTGCAATGAGAAATGTATTATTGTTATCCGGTGAGTACACAATTATTGTCTAGGGCTGTAAACTGGGGTGATGGAGGCTAATTTGTATTTCGAGCGGTATTTTTTTATTAGGATCCTCATTAGCTGTGGCGATTGCAGCAGTTAATCTTCCTGGGGTTCCACATGAAACATGACATAATACAGAACATTAATGAACAAGAACAGCTTAAGGAGAGAGCTGCATACATTAAAACACCTAGCCGGTGGGGTCTGTGTCAGAGCTGTGTCAGTGCTGTGGGTGTCTGTGCTGTGTGTGTCTGTGCTGTGGGTGTCTGTGCTGTGTGTGTCTGTGCTGTGGGTGTCAGTGCTGTGTGTGTCAGTGCTGTGTGTGTCCGAGCTGTGTGTGTCCGAGCTGTGTGTCTGTGCTGTGGGTGTCAGTGCTGTGTCTGTGCTGTGTGTGTCTGTGCTGTGCTGTGTGTCTGTGCTGTGTGTGTCAGAGCTATGTGTGCAGAGCTGTGTGTGTCTGTGCTGTGTGTGTCAGTGCTGTGTGTGTCAGTGCTGTTGATTATGCAAACAATTTGGAATTTTCAACACATGAATGCTACTTATGTAATGTAGTCTTTCTGTTTCCTGTATCTCCTGTAGTCTTTCTGTTTCCTGTATCTCCTGTAGTCTTTCTGTTTCCTGTATCTCCTGTAGTCTTTCTGTTTCCCTATATCTCCTGTAGTCTTTCTGTTTCCTGTATCTCCTGTAGTCTCTCTGTTTCCCTATATCTCCTGTAGTCTCTCTGTTTCCCTATATCTCCTGTAGTCTTTCTGTTTCCTGTATCTCCTGTAGTCTCTCTGTTTCCCTATATCTCCTGTAGTCTCTCTGTTTCCTGTATCTCCTGTAGTCTCTCTGTTTCCCTATATCTCCTGTAGTCTTTCTGTTTCCCTATATCTCCTGTAGTCTTTCTGTTTCCTGTATCTCCTGTAGTCTTTCTGTTTCCTTATATCTCCTGTAGTCTTTCTGTTTCCTGTATCTCCTGTAGTCTTTCTGTTTCCTTATATCTCCTGTAGTCTTTCTGTTTCCTTATATCTCCTGTAGTCTTTCTGTTTCCCTATATCTCCTGTAGTCTTTCTGTTTCCCTATATCTCCTGTAGTCTTTCTGTTTCCTGTATCTCCTGTAGTCTTTCTGTTTCCTGTATCTCCTGTAGTCTTTCTGTTTCCTGTATCTCCTGTAGTCTTTCTGTTTCCTTATATCTCCTGTAGTCTTTCTGTTTCCTGTATCTCCTGTAGTCTTTCTGTTTCCCTATATCTCCTGTAGTCTCTCTGTTTCCTATATCTCCTGTAGTCTTTCTGTTTCCCTATATCTCCTGTAGTCTCTCTGTTCCCTGTATCTCCTGTAGTCTTTCTGTTTCCTATATCTCCTGTAGTCTTTCTGTTTCCTGTATCTCCTGTAGTCTTTCTGGCAGAACGGAGTGGTTCTCTGCCAGGAGAGAGGGCATTTTGGAGGCAGAACGGAGTGGCTGTCCGCCAGGAGAGAGGGCATTTTGGAGGCAGAACGGAGTGGCTGTCCGCCAGGAGAGAGGGCATTTTGGAGGCAGAACGGAGTGGCTGTCCGCCAGGAGAGAGGGCATTTTGGAGGCAGAACGGAGTGGCTCTCTGCCAGGAGAGAATGCGTCCTCACTTAAATGAAACCGGATTATGTGGAGATGAAAGGTTGGAGCGTTGGTAACTAGTGAACCTGAAAAACACTTATAAGAGGGGTTTAGAGCAGAGCTGGACACTTGGGTGGGTCACTAGGGATGCTCCGAAGAGAAAGGAGGAGCCATGAAGGAATAATACCATAATTCCACTGTGTTTGTCTGTGTGGCGTGCTAAACACCATGCTCTACCAACTGAGCTACAGGGAAGGCTGTGTTTGTCTGTATGGCGTGCTAAACACCATGCTCTACCAACTGAGCTACAGGGAAGGCTGTGTTTGTCTGTGTGGCGTGCTAAACACCATGCTCTACCAACTGAGCTACAGGGAAGGCTGTGTTTGTCTGTGTGGCGTGCTAAACACCATGCTCTACCAACTGAGCTACAGGGAAGGCTGTGTTTGTCTGTGTGGCGTGCTAAACACCATGCTCTACCAACTGAGCTACAGGGAAGGCTGTGTTTGTCTGTGTGCGTGCTAAACACCATGCTCTACCAACTGAGCTACAGGGAAGGCTGTGTTTGTCTGTGTGGCGTGCTAAACACCATGCTCTACCAACTGAGCTACAGGGAAGGCTGTGTTTGTCTGTATGGCGTGCTAAACACCATGCTCTACCAACTGAGCTACAGGGAAGGCTGTGTTTGTCTGTGTGCGTGCTAAACACCATGCTCTACCAACTGAGCTACAGGGAAGGCTGTGTTTGTCTGTATGGCGTGCTAAACACCATGCTCTACCAACTGAGCTACAGGGAAGGCTGTGTTTGTCTGTGTGCGTGCTAAACACCATGCTCTACCAACTGAGCTACAGGGAAGGCTGTGTTTGTCTGTGTGCGTGCTAAACACCATGCTCTACCAACTGAGCTACAGGGAAGGCTGTGTTTGTCTGTGTGCGTGCTAAACACCATGCTCTACCAACTGAGCTACAGGGAAGGCTGTGTTTGTCTGTGTGCGTGCTAAACACCATGCTCTACCAACTGAGCTACAGGGAAGGCTGTGTTTGTCTGTGTGCGTGCTAAACACCATGCTCTACCAACTGAGCTACAGGGAAGGCTGTGTTTGTCTGTATGGCGTGCTAAACACCATGCTCTACCAACTGAGCTACAGGGAAGGCTGTGTTTGTCTGTGTGCGTGCTAAACACCATGCTCTACCAACTGAGCTACAGGGAAGGCTGTGTTTGTCTGTGTGCGTGCTAAACACCATGCTCTACCAACTGAGCTACAGGGAAGGCTGTGTTTGTCTGTGTGCGTGCTAAACACCATGCTCTACCAACTGAGCTACAGGGAAGGCTGTGTTTGTCTGTGTGCGTGCTAAACACCATGCTCTACCAACTGAGCTACAGGGAAGGCTGTGTTTGTCTGTGTGGCGTGCTAAACACCATGCTCTACCAACTGAGCTACAGGGAAGGCTGTGTTTGTCTGTGTGCGTGCTAAACACCATGCTCTACCAACTGAGCTACAGGGAAGGCTGTGTTTGTCTGTGTGCGTGCTAAACACCATGCTCTACCAACTGAGCTACAGGGAAGGCTGTGTTTGTCTGTGTGCGTGCTAAACACCATGCTCTACCAACTGAGCTACAGGGAAGGCTGTGTTTGTCTGTGTGCGTGCTAAACACCATGCTCTACCAACTGAGCTACAGGGAAGGCTGTGTTTGTCTGTATGGCGTGCTAAACACCATGCTCTACCAACTGAGCTACAGGGAAGGCTGTGTTTGTCTGTATGGCGTGCTAAACACCATGCTCTACCAACTGAGCTACAGGGAAGGCTGTGTTTGTCTGTGTGCGTGCTAAACACCATGCTCTACCAACTGAGCTACAGGGAAGGCTGTGTTTGTCTGTGTGCGTGCTAAACACCATGCTCTACCAACTGAGCTACAGGGAAGGCTGTGTTTGTCTGTGTGCGTGCTAAACACCATGCTCTACCAACTGAGCTACAGGGAAGGCTGTGTTTGTCTGTGTGCGTGCTAAACACCATGCTCTACCAACTGAGCTACAGGGAAGGCTGTGTTTGTCTGTGTGCGTGCTAAACACCATGCTCTACCAACTGAGCTACAGGGAAGGCTGTGTTTGTCTGTGTGGCGTTGCAAACACTGATCTCTGTCCACCAGAGTTGTGGCTGGCTGATGCCTCTGGCTGGTACACTGAGTGATGTTTCTGATTAGCTAGGGGGAACTAACTGGCACCAATCACAATGCTGAAAGAGTTATAATCTCTCCTTAAATCACCCGAGTGTTGATAGCCAATCCTGTCCTCTCTGGGTGTTAGTGTGTGTGTGTGTGTGTGTGTGTGTGTGTGTGTGTGTGTTTCCTGTGTGTGTGTGCGTGCGTGCGTGTGTTTCCTGTAATACAGAGTGACTGACTGAAAGGGAACAACAGCAGAGTAGATCAGTGGTGACTCTGTGTTTTGGATATTAGGGTCTCTGTGTTTTGGATATTAGTGACTCTGTGTTTTGGATATTAGGGACTCTGTGTTTTGGATATTAGGGACTCTGTGTTTTGGATATTAGGGACTCTGTGTTTTGGATATTAGTGACTCTGTGTTTTGGATATTAGTGACTCTGTGTTTTGGATATTAGGGTCAGTGTGTTTTGGATATTAGGGACTCTGTGTTTTGGATATTAGGGTCTCTGTGTTTTGGATATTAGGGACTCTGTGTTTTGGATATTAGTCACTCTGTGTTTTGGATATTAGGGTCAGTGTGTTTTGGATATTAGGGACTCTGTGTTTTGGATATTAGGGTCTCTGTGTTTTGGATATTAGTGACTCTGTGTTTTGGATATTAGGGTCAGTGTGTTTTGGATATTAGGGACTCTGTGTTTTGGATATTAGGGTCTCTGTGTTTTGGATATTAGTGACTCTGTGTTTTGGATATTAGGGTCAGTGTGTTTTGGATATTAGGGACTCTGTGTTTTGGATATTAGGGACTCTGTGTTTTGGATATTAGGGACTCTGTGTTTTGGATATTAGGGTCACTGTGTTTTGGATATTAGGGACTCTGTGTTTTGGATATTAGGGTCACTGTGTTTTGGATATTAGGGTCACTGTGTTTTGGATATTAGGGACTCTGTGTTTTGGATATTAGGGTCACTGTGTTTTGGATATTAGGGACTCTGTGTTTTGGATATTAGGGACTCTGTGTTTTGGATATTAGGGTCACTGTGTTTTGGATATTAGGGTCACTGTGTTTTGGATATTAGGGTCAGTGTGTTTTGGATATTAGGGACTCTGTGTTTTGGATATTAGGGTCTCTGTGTTTTGGATATTAGGGTCAGTGTGTTTTGGATATTAGGGTCAGTGTGTTTTGGATATTAGGGTCAGTGTGTTTTGGATATTAGGGTCAGTGTGTTTTGGATATTAGGGACTCTGTGTTTTGGATATTAGGGTCTCTGTGTTTTGGATATTAGAGACTCTGTGTTTTGGATATTAGTGACTCTGTGTTTTGGATATTAGGGACTCTGTGTTTTGGATATTAGGGACTCTGTGTTTTGGATATTAGGGACTCTGTGTTTTGGATATTAGGGTCACTGTGTTTTGGATATTAGGGACTCTGTGTTTTGGATATTAGGGACTCTGTGTTTTGGATGTTAGGGTCACTGTGTTTTGGATATTAGGGTCACTGTGTTTTGGATATTAGGGACTCTGTGTTTTGGATATTAGGGACTCTGTGTTTTGGATATTAGGGTCACTGTGTTTTGGATATTAGGGACTCTGTTTTGGATATTAGGGTCAGTGTGTTTTGGATATTAGGGTCACTGTGTTTTGGATATTAGGGTCAGTGTGTTTTGGATATTAGGGTCAGTGTGTTTTGGATATTAGGGTCAGTGTGTTTTGGATATTAGGGTCAGTGTGTTTTGGATATTAGGGTCACTGTGTTTTGGATATTAGGGTCAGTGTGTTTTGGATATTAGGGTCACTGTGTTTTGGATATTAGTGTCAGTGTGTTTTGGATATTAGGGTCACTGTGTTTTGGATATTAGGGTCACTGTGTTTTGGATATTAGTGTCAGTGTGTTTTGGATATTAGGGACTCTGTGTTTTGGATATTAGGGACTCTGTGTTTTGGATATTAGGGTCACTGTGTTTTGGATATTAGGGTCACTGTGTTTTGGATATTAGGGTCACTGTGTTTTGGATATTAGGGTCACTGTGTTTTGGATATTAGGGACTCTGTGTTTTGGATATTAGGGTCACTGTGTTTTGGATATTAGGGTCAGTGTGTTTTGGATATTAGGGTCAGTGTGTTTTGGATATTAGGGTCAGTGTGTTTTGGATATTAGGGTCAGTGTGTTTTGGATATTAGGGTCAGTGTGTTTTGGATATTAGGGTCAGTGTGTTTTGGATATTAGGGTCACAAGGATTTTTTTCTGTCACCCTCAATCAATCAAATGTATTTTATAAAGCTTTTCTTACATCAGCAGTTGTCACAGACCCTCCTGGTTCCTGCCCTTTACTATTGAGAAGAGTACCGCAGTTCTTCCTCCGGAAAAGTCAAGTCACACAATAAAGACTTCCCTTTTGTGTTCATTCCAAGTATCCGCTGAGTGAATTCCTCGACGGTAGTTCAACATGAAACCGTAATTAGGGTTTGCGTGGTAGCTTAGCTAGCTACGTGCCCTGAGAAGGTACCAGCGAAACATTAATTATGCTGCTTTGATGTGAACATGAAGAGGTGTTTTATTGGGATCGTTATGCTCTTTATGCTAAAAAAAAAAAATACATCTTCATTAGATGTTCACATACATTTATTTGATTAAGGCACAGCTGAGGGTAGAAGAGCTACAAGAATCATTAGTTAAGAAAACACCAGTAGCTAGATCCACCCTAGAAGACAAGACACACTCAGTCCTTCACTCCTTCCGTTTAAATAGCACAGAGAGACTCTCCTTTTCTTTGTCTCGTTCTCCCTCTCTTCCGTTCCTGCTCCCTGTCTTTCTCTCTCTCTCTCTCTCTTTATCTCTCTCTTCTCTCTCCCTCCCTTTCCTGCTCTCAGGATAGATTCAAGTTGAGGAAACCGTACAGGAGGCTTTCTGTGTGTGTATCCAGGCTGGATAATTACCTCTGTGTAATCCAGCAGCCGGAACACAACACTTCTTTGCTCCGCCAGTAAATCACTCCCTCCCTCCCTCCCTCCCTCCCTCCCTCCCTCCCTCCCTCCCTCCCTCCCTCCCTCCCTACCTCCGTCTGTCCCTCCCTACCTCCCTCCGTCCCTCCCTACCTACCTTACTCCGTCCAACCCTGCCCTCCAAGATGATATGACGTAAAATCTCTTTGGATGAAAAGCGTCTGCTAAATGGCATATAGATAATATATTATTATTATTATTATTATTATTATTATGATAAAAGAGAGAGAGAGAGAGAGGAATGGAGAAAGAGAGAAGATGGGGGAAAAAGGGACAGAGACGAGACGATGAGAGAAAAGGCCGATATCACCACCCAGCTTTTTAGACCCAGCTGGTCAGCTGGTCTAACCATGGTTACAAAGAGAGAAAAACACTCACATTACCATGAGAAAGGCATTGGGTACACTGGGCTTCATCCCTACGGCACCCTAATTCCCTATACAGTGCACTAATGTTGACCAGAGCCCTATTAGAGAATAGGGTGCCTGTTTGGGACGCAGGCAGACTGGTACTCCCATTATGCCTCCAGAAAGCCAAAGAGCTCTGATTTCAAGGGATGTTTAACCTCCATTCAGGCAGTAACAACGACATGGTTGTCTGTCACACTGAGAACAGAGGACATTGGTGCTGGATGATTGGGGTTGGGGTGGGAGGAAAGGGAAAAGTGTGGGGGAGGATTAGATCACAGAACTTGTTTGTTCCCACTCTTTACTTCAGAGCTCCCTCTATTCCCAGTGAAGAGCTCCCTCTATTCCCAGTGAAGAGCTCCCTCTATTCCCAGTGAAGAGCTCCCTCTATTCCCAGTGAAGAGCTCCCTCTATTCCCAGTGAAGAGCTCCCTCTATTCCCAGTGAAGAGCTCCCTCTATTCCCAGTGAAGAGCTCCCTCTATTCCCAGTGAAGAGCTCCCTCTATTCCCAGTGAAGAGCTCCCTCTATTCCCAGTGAAGAGCTCCCTCTATTCCCAGTGAAGAGCTCCCTCTATTCCCAGCGAAGAGCTCCCTCTATTCCCAGTGAAGAGCTCCCTCTATTCCCAGTGAAGAGCTCCCTCTATTCCCAGCGAAGAGCTCCCTCTATTCCCAGCGAAGAGCTCCCTCTATTCCCAGCGAAGAGCTCCCTCTATTCCCAGTGAAGAGCTCCCTCTATTCCCAGTGAAGAGCTCCCTCTATTCCCAGTGAAGAGCTCCCTCTATTCCCAGTGAAGAGCTCCCTCTATTCCCAGCGAAGAGCTCCCTCTATTCCCAGCGAAGAGCTCCCTCTATTCCCAGCGAAGAGGTCTTTCTATATCCCCATTCTCTCTCTCTTGTTTTTTGTTGTTGTAAGGTTTTCATACCTCTTGACGATTTCCACATATTGTTACATTACAGCCTTATTCTAAAATTGATTCATTTTTCCTCATCAATCTACACACAATAGTGACAAAGCTAAAACAGGTTTTTAGAAATTTTTGCAAATGTATTGAAAATGGAAATGTCACATTTACATAAGTATTTGAACCCTTTACTCTGTACTTTGTTGAAGCACCTTTGGCAGTGATTTCAGCCTCGAGTCTTCTTGGGTATGATGCTACAAGCTTGGCACACCTGTATTTGGGGAGTTTCTCCCATTCTTCTCTGCAGATCCTCTCAAGATCTGTCAGGTTAGATGGGGAGCATCGCTGCACAGATATTTTCAGCTCTCTCCAGAGATGTTTGATCTGGTTCAAGTCCGGGCTCTGGCTGGGCCACTCAAGGACATTCAGAGACTTGTCTCGAAGCCACTCTTGCTTTGTCTTGGCTGTGAGCTTAGGGTCGTTGTCCTGTTGGAACGTGGACCTTCGCCCCAGTCTGAGGTCCTGAGTGCTCTGGAGCAGGTTTTCATCAAGGCTCTCTCTGTACTTTGCTCCGTTCATCTTTCCCCTCGATCTTGACTAGGATCCCAGTCTCTGCCACTAAAAAACATCCCCACAGCATGATGCTGCCACCACCATGCTTCACCTTAGGGATGGTGCCTGGTTTCCTCCAGATGTGATGCTTGGCATTCAGGCCAAAGCGTTCAATCTTGGTTTCATCACACCTGAGAATCTTGTTTCTCATGGTCTGAGAGTCCTTTAGGTGCCTTTTGGCAAACTCCAAGCAGGCTGTCATGTGCCTTTTTCTGAGGAGTGGCTTCCGTCTGGCCACTCTACCATAAAGGCCTGATTGGTGGAGTGCTGCAGAGATGGTTGTCCTTCTGGAAGGTTCTCCCATCTCTACAGAGGAACTCTGGAGCTCTGTCAGAGTGACCATTAGGTTATTGGTCACCTCCCTGACCAAGGCTCATCTCCCCTGATTTCTCAGTTAGGCCAGGAGGCCAACTCTACGATGAGTCTTGGTGGTTCCAAACTTCTTCCATTTAAGAATGATGGAGGCTATTGTGTTCTTGGGGACCTTCAATGCTGCAGACATTTTTTGGTACCCTTCCCCAGATCTGTACCTTTCACACAATCCTTTCTCGGAGCAATTCCTTCGACCTCATGGCTTGGTTTTTACTCTGACATGCACTGTCAACTGTGGGACTTTATATACACAGGTGTGTGCCTTTCCAAATCATGTCCAATCAACTGGTGAACCGCCTGGGGGAGTTTACAGAGGTGTGGGGCATCATGGGGGTTCTATGTACAGCGGATGAGGAGGGGTGGGGTTGGTTGTAACTTTTTAGGTCTGTTACAATGAAGTGAGGACTGGCTGGAATTATATAACTATTGGGCTAATAAAGACATTTTTTTAAATATAAAAAAAAAAAATCCCTCTTCCTCCTCTCTCTCCTAGCCCTCTGTTCTGTGTCTGGGCCTGGATGACTTGTACTAAAATGTATGACCCCTGCCATAATACATAGGATGGGAAGGAGGGAACGAGACGTGCAGTACATACAGTAGGGAATAGAATGCTATTTGGGATGAGCCCATATCGTGGCCCACAGCTGTAGGAAGTAGGGGTGCTGAGGATGCTGCAACAATCCCTGATGAATCAGAATAAATAAATATATATTTTTTTTTCTTCTCTCACATAACCACTGGGACTTCATTACTCCTTTCTGAGCGGACCAAAATGGCCGTCAGCAGCGTGGGGAGAAAAGTTCTCTCAACAAATCATTTTCAGCCCGGGGGGGCCACCCCTTAATATCTTCCCTATGGCCTGTCTGTGGAGACCCTGGAGGTCACCTCCCCAGATCCTGCTCCCACACTGCTCCCTGCACCCACCCTGTAAGACCCTGGATTGACCCCAGCCTCCATGGTCCCCAGCCTCCATGGTCCCCAGCCTCCCTGGTCCCCAGCCTCCATGGTTCCCATCCTCCATGGTCCCCATCCTCCATGGTCCCCAGCCTCCATGGTCCCCAGCCTCCCAAGGTCCCTAGCCTTCCGTGGTCCCCATCCCCCCTGGTCCCCGTTCTCCCATGGTCCCCATCCTCCATGGTCCTCATCCTCCATGGTCCCCAGCCTCCGTGGTCTCCAGCCTCCGTGGTCCCCGTCCTCCGTGGTCCCCAGTCTCCGTGGTCCCTGTCCTCCATGCTCCCCAGCCTCCCTGGTCCCCGTCCTCCCTGGTCCCCGTCCTCCGTGGTCCCCAGTCTCCATGGTCCCCGTCCTCCCTGGTCCCCGTCCTCCCTGGTCCCCCAGCCTCCATGGTCTCCAGTCTCCGTGGTCCCCAGCCTCCATGCTCCCCCGTCCTCCATGGTCCCCAGCCTCCATGCTCCCCCGTCCTCCGTGGTCCTCGTCCTCCCTGGTCCCCAGCCTCCGTGGTCCCCAGTCCTCTGTGGTCCCCGTCCTCCGTGGTCCCCAGTCCTCCGTGGTCCCCGTCCTCCATGGTCCCCAGCCTCCATGGTCCCTGTCCTCCATGGTCCCCGTCCTCCCTGGTCCCCAGCCTCCGTGGTCCCCAGTCCTCTGTGGTCCCCGTCCTCCATGGTCCCCCAGCCCTGCCTGTTTGTTTGTGTATCTACTTTACTGTGTCATGGAGAAACGGTTTGCTTTTCTGCATTGCTCAACAAGCCCTGTGTCTACCGGTTCAGGGAGGGAGGGGAGGAGGAGAGGAGTGGTGTCAGTCTGTGTGTTTCTGGGAGGCAGGCAGGGAGGGAGGGAGGCAGGGAGGGAGGGGGGAGGAGAGGAGGAGAGGGGTGGTGTCAGTCTGTGTTTCTGGGAGGGAGGCAGGGAGGGAGGGGTGGGGAGAGGAGTGGTGTCAGTCTGTGTGTTTCTGGGAGGCAGGCAGGGAGGGAGGGAGGGAGGGGGGAGGAGAGGAGTGGTGTCAGTCTGTGTGTTTCTGGGAGGGAGGGAGGGAGGAAGGGAGGGGGGAGGAGAGGAGTGGTGTCTCAGTCTGTGTGTGTCTGGGAGGGAGGGAGGGAGGAGTGGTGGTGTCTGTGTTTATCTGTCTGGGTGTAGATAAGGAGTTGTTTGATGGGGATAAGAGGAAGGAGTGTGATTTAGGTCAGCCAATCTGATTCATAGAGAGAGAGAAAGATGGGAGGTGGACGAGAGAGAGACACAGAGGGAGGAGAGAGACGAGTAAGAGCGATGGAGAGAGGGGGATAGAGAGAGATGGGAGAGAGAAATGTAGAGAGAGAGGGGTGGTAAGAGAGAGAGGGAAGGAAGGCCCAGGTCGCTTGGACGTAGCAGGGAACAGTAATTACATAAAGGGATTAGTATAGACAGGAGAGAGGGGTGGAGAGGAGGTAGAGGGGTGGTAGAGAGAGAGGGGTGGAGAGGAGGTAGAGAGAGAGGTGGTAGAGAGGAGAGGAGGGCTAGTCCCACTGCTGGCTTGACTCTTAAACTAAGCAGGGTTGGTCCTGGTCGGTCCCTGGATGGGAGACCAGATGCAGCTGGAAGTGGTGTTGGAGGTCCAGTTGGGGTTACTCTTCCTTCTGATCTAAGGAGATCCTAATGCCCCAGTGCAGTAAAGGGGAAATTGCCATGCATAGTGTGCCGACTTTCAGATGGGAAGTTATGAGGGTGTCCTTATTTTCCGTTGTCACTAAAGATCCCATGGGACATTTTACATTTTAGTCATTTAGCAGACACTCTTATCCAGAGCGACTTACAGTAGTGAATGCATACATTTCATACATTTATTATTATAATAATTTTTTTTGTACTGGCCCCCCCGTGGGAATCGAACCCACAACCCTGGCGTTGCACACACCATGCTCTACCAACTGAGCCACAGGGAAGGCTGGTACTTATCGTAAGAGTAGAGTAGGGGTGTTAACCCCGGTGTCCTGGCTAAATGTCCAATCTGGCCCTCATACCACCATGGCTACCTAATCATCCCCAGCTCATTCATCCCCCCTCCTCTCCCCTGTAACTCTTTCCCAGGTTGTTGCTATAAAATGGAATATGTTCTCAGTAAGGTTATTATCGTTTTGAGATTTTTTATTTATTTTGAAATTGACATGCAAATCAAATCACATTTTATTCGTCACATGTCATGCAGATACTAATATCTAGTGGCTGTCTAACCTGGGCTTTTATCCTCTAATAGTTTGTATGATTCTTAAGCGGGTGCTGTTCAGATCAACTTTGAGGTTGTGTCATACGGGTCGTTGAATGGAGACTAAGACGCAGCGTGTATAGGGCTCATTCTGTGTCTTTAATGAAATACACTTTAACAACAAAACGACCAACAACAGTCCCGTCAGGTACACAAGACTTAACGGAAACAACTACCCCACAAAACCCAAAGGGAAAAACAGGCATCCTAAGTATGACTTCCAATCAGAGACAACGATAGACACCTGTCTCTGATTGGAAACCATACCTGGCCAAAACATAGAAAACAAAACATAGAAATAGAAATCTAGAAAACCCCCACATATAAACAGAAAACCCAAAACCACTCAAATCAACCACCTGTCACACCCTGACCGCTCTACTATGGAAAATGACCTCTTCCAAGGGTCAGGACGAGACAGGTTGGTTGGGTTGGTCCCCTTTTATCTCTGTTCCACACAGGCTGTCTTCTCCTGACTCTACAGGCCGCTACTAGAGTTTAGTGTGGGTGTGTTTACTAGAGTTTAGTGTGGGTGTGTGTTCTAGAGTTTAGTGTGGGTGTGTTTACTAGAGTTTAGTGTGGGTGTATTTACTAGAGTTTAGTGTGGGTGTGTTTACTAGAGTTTAGTGTGGGTGTGTTTACAAGAGTTTAGTGTGGGTGTGTTTACAAGAGTTTAGTGTGGGTGTGTTTTCTAGAGTTTAGTGTGGGTGTGTGTTCTAGAGTTTAGTGTGGGTGTGTACTAGAGTTTAGTGTGGGTGTGTTTACAAGAGTTTAGTGTGGGTGTGTGATCTAGAGTTTAGTGTGGGTGTGTTTACAAGAGTTTAGTGTGGGTGTGTGATCTAGAGTTTAGTGTGGGTGTGTACTAGAGTTTAGTGTGGGTGTGTACTAGAGTTTAGTGTGGGTGTATTTACTAGAGTTTAGTGTGGGTGTGTGTTCTAGAGTTTAGTGTGGGTGTGTTTACTAGAGTTTAGTGTGGGTGTGTGTTCTAGAGTTTAGTGTGGGTGTGTACTAGAGTTTAGTGTGAGTGTGTACTAGAATTTAGTGTGGGTGTATTTACTAGAGTTTAGTGTGGGTGTGTGTTCTAGAGTTTAGTGTGGGTGTGTACAAGAGTTTAGTGTGGGTGTGTTTACTAGAGTTTAGTGTGGGTGTGTACTAGAGTTTAGTGTGGGTGTGTACTAGAGTTTAGTGTGGGTGTGTTTACTAGAGTTTAGTGTGGGTGTGTGTTCTAGAGTTTAGTGTGGGTGTGTGTTCTAGAGTTTAGTGTGGGTGTGTTTACTAGAGTTTAGTGTGGGTGTGTTTAATAGAGTTTAGTGTGGGTGTGTGTTCTAGAGTTTAGTGTGGGTGTGTGTGTTCTAGAGTTTAGTGTGGGTGTGTTTAATAGAGTTTAGTGTGGGTGTGTGTGTGTGTTCTAGAGTTTAGTGTGGGTGTGTTTACTAGAGTTTAGTGTGGGTGTGTACTAGAGTTTAGTGTGGGTGTGTACTAGAGTTTAGTGTGGGTGTGTTTAATAGAGTTTAGTGTGGGTGTGTGTGTGTGTTCTAGAGTTTAGTGTGGGTGTGTTTACTAGAGTTTAGTGTGGGTGTGTACTAGAGTTTAGTGTGGGTGTGTACTAGAGTTTAGTGTGGGTGTGTTTACTAGAGTTTAGTGTGGGTGTGTGTTCTAGAGTTTAGTGTGGGTGTGTGTTCTAGAGTTTAGTGTGGGTGTGTGTTCTAGAGTTTAGTGTGGGTGTGTTTAATAGAGTTTAGTGTGGGTGTGTGTTCTAGAGTTTAGTGTGGGTGTGTTTAATAGAGTTTAGTGTGGGTGTGTGTTCTAGAGTTTAGTGTGGGTGTGTGTTCTAGAGTTTAGTGTGTGTGTGTTCTAGAGTTTAGTGTGTGTGTGTGTGTGTGTGTTCTAGAGTTTAGTGTGGGTGTGTTTAATAGAGTTTAGTGTGGGTGTGTGTTCTAGAGTTTAGTGTGGGTGTGTGTTCTAGAGTTTAGTGTGGTTGTGTTTAATAGAGTTTAGTGTGAGTGTGTGTTCTAGAGTTTAGTGTGTGTGTTCTAGAGTTTAGTGTGAGTGTGTGTTCTAGAGTTTAGTGTGGGTGTGTGTTCTAGAGTTTAGTGTGGGTGTGTGTTCTAGAGTTTAGGGTGGGTGTGTGTTTTAGTGTGGGTGTGTGTTCTAGAGTTTAGTGTGGGTGTGTACTAGAGTTTAGTGTGGGTGTGTGTTTTAGTGTGGGTGTGTGTACTAGAGTTTAGTGTGGGTGTGTACTAGAGTTTAGTGTGGGTGTGTTTACTAGAGTTTAGTGTGGGTGTGTGTTCTAGAGTTTAGTGTGGGTGTGTGTTCTAGAGTTTAGTGTGTGTGTGTTCTAGAGTTTAGTGTGTGTGTGTGTGTGTGTTCTAGAGTTTAGTGTGGGTGTGTTTAATAGAGTTTAGTGTGGGTGTGTGTTCTAGAGTTTAGTGTGGGTGTGTTTAATAGAGTTTAGTGTTGGTGTGTGTTCTAGAGTTTAGTGTGGGTGTGTGTTCTAGAGTTTAGTGTGGTTGTGTTTAATAGAGTTTAGTGTGAGTGTGTGTTCTAGAGTTTAGTGTGTGTGTTCTAGAGTTTAGTGTGAGTGTGTGTTCTAGAGTTTAGTGTGGGTGTGTGTTCTAGAGTTTAGTGTGGGTGTGTGTTCTAGAGTTTAGTGTGGGTGTGTGTTCTAGAGTTTAGGGTGGGTGTGTGTTTTAGTGTGGGTGTGTGTTCTAGAGTTTAGTGTGGGTGTGTGTTCTAGAGTTTAGTGTGGGTGTGTGTTCTAGAGTTTAGTGTGGGTGTGTTTACTAGAGTTTAGTGTGGGTGTGTTTACTAGAGTTTAGTGTGGGTGTATTTACTAGAGTTTAGTGTGGGTGTGTTTACTAGAGTTTAGTGTGGGTGTGTTTACTAGAGTTTAGTGTGGGTGTATTTGCTAGAGTTTAGTGTGGGTGTATTTACTAGAGTTTAGTGTGGGTGTGTTTACTAGAGTTTAGTGTGGGTGTGTTTACTAGAGTTTAGTGTGGGTGTATTTACTAGAGTTTAGTGTGGGTGTGTTTACTAGAGTTTAGTGTGGGTGTGTGTTTTTCTGAACCCTTCAAGTGTCAGTTCTTTGTCAGAATGTGATGAGGATAATTACTGCTTCAGCCTTTCTGCCTCTGATCCCAGATCCTGTCCTTAAAGGAAATATAATCACTTTATAACACGTTTATTGGACAGAGGATGAAATCAAAGAAACTGACAGCTAGCTAGCTAGTTAGGTGCCCAGCCTCATAGCAGCGTTTACAGCTAGCAGGATGTAAAGATGTTTGTTCTTCCAGGATCTTTTCTCTTCTCTCTCCTCTACCAGGCTGTACCTCTCTCTGAACACATTACTCTGCATCAAACCCTTGACTCATTTCCTCAGTTCTTCTATATGTGCGTTAGAGGAAGCAGGGATTTGTCGGCTGAAGACAGCCCTTGTCTTCCCAGAGAGCGCTAAGTAGACTATGACAAGATTTCCACTCCGTTTTCCTAATCTGTGTAAGCGAACCTGTTCTGGGATGTATTTCACATGGTTTGTCTTTTGATTGGGATTAGGCTGGATTAGTCGATCCTCTTACCCCGGGATGTGGCTCAGTACAGTTTATCACTAACAGCCCAGGGCCTCAGCTCAGCGTCTCAGCCTCGCCGCAGAGGAAAGCTGGTAAATCCTCCTTTCTATCACTCTGATCAGAGTCTTTAATCTGACTTCCCAAAGAAAGCCAGCGATCGCACTGGACTTCATGGTAATGGAAATGCATTCCAGGTGACTACCTCATAAAGCTGGTTGAGAGAATGCCAAGAGTGTGCAAAGCTGTCATCAAGGCAAAGGGTGGCTACTTTGAAGAATCTCAAATATATTTTGATTTGTTTAACACTTTTTTTGGTTACTACATGATTCCATGTGTTATTTCATAGTTTTGATGTCTTCACTATTATTCTACAATGTAGAAAATAGTAAAAATAAAGAAAAACCCTTGAATGAGTAGGTGTGTCCAAACTTTTGACTGGTACTGTACATAAATGATTTATGTCATATGACGCTGTACTTACCATAAAGTCAGACACCTTTGGTCATTCATAACACGTTCATAAAGGCTTAACGATGTCAACACAAATGTATTAAACACTTAGGGAATTATCATTAACAGCTAAAACAAAATAAATATTAAAGACATGTTTAATAAACCATACATTTCATTTTATTTGTACGTTTTTAAAACAATACGAATGCATAAAGTTTCCAAAAGTCCAGCAATGTAATTATATTACACAGGGCTGTGAATAGTGTGGCTTGCCCCTGAGCTGGCAGACGAATGGTTTTTGCCTCTCTTCCTGCTGGAGGGTACTGCATGTTGGTTCCAACTTTAAAAGTAACAACAAAGAAAGTTAGCAGGTCTGTTAGGAAATGCCTTTGTCTAACCATCTGGATAAGGTCTGTGGTGCTCCAGAAACTAAATGGGGAGATGGGAAACTCCTTTCAATTCATATTATTATATTCCTTTTTCATTTACAAATCTCATGACGTGACTATGATACATGGCAGTCTCATAGTCACGTCATGAGTTGAAACCCGACCGTCTTAAGATAACTAAATATTTGGCATATAGATGGTTCAACATGTACAAGGTCAAGTGACTTACCATCTTTGATGTTACCGATTTCAAATTTTGCGCGAAGATGGAAGGAACTGCTCCACAGAAAGGGCGTGGCCACAAGAGGATCGCGTCCAGTAGAGGGCGCCGATACGCTAGCTACCTTTCTTTGCCTGTTCGTTAGCCAACTAGCATTCAGCTACAGAGGCTTGCTGCGGGATTTTGTACAATCAAGCTAACATTAGCTAGGTAATGTTAGCTAGGTAGCTACCGTAGCTAATTAAAATATCTGCTTGTGTTTATTGATTAACCTCAGCTTGAATGCCACCATATAGCTGGCTGTCTACAAGAGCCTACACTTCTTTTGATTGGCAGCCTGGTGCAAGCAGCTTTGTTGTTGCCGAGCAACCGACCCGGTGTTAGAACTTTGAACTTCAGCTAAAAAAAGATGTTAGCATTGTCAGAAATGCTACAAAAAGGTAGCACATCGTTGTTTCTTAACGGACGGATATGTGCACGTGAGAGCAATACATTATCAATTCAAGCAAAATCTTTTACACCTACAAACTTTGTCAATCCGGCATTTTTTAAAGTCCAATGGTCACTTCATTGACGCTATAGTCTTGTTTTAATCCGACGTCTAGAATTTGATATAGGTAGCCACAAGAAATACTCTTAAAACTCAACTTGTTAATGACCTTATTTCATATTGGCTTAGATATGATGATAGGAAGATTTTGAATTTAACACTGAGCCTCATCCAATCGTCACGTCTGTAATGATAGCCTGCTGCATACATTTACATATGAGTTGTTTATATATATATATAAAATAATAAGTAATACTCATAACCTAGAAACCTAAAAAATAATATTCATACCTGTCACGCCCTGATCTGTTTCACCTGTCCTTGTGATTGTCTTTAGCCCCCTCCAGGTGTAGGATTTGGCCTTTCTAGAGAGTTTTTCCTAGCCACCGTGCTTCTACACCTGCATTGCTTGCTGTTTGGGGTTTTAGGCTGGGTTTCTGTACAGCACTTTGAGATATCAGCTGATGTAAGAGGGGCTATATAAATACATTTGATTTGATTTTGACCATCTTCCCCATTATCCCCTGTGTATTTATACCTGTGTTCTCTGTCTGTCTGTTGCCAGTTCGTCTTGTTTGTCGAGCTTAACAGCAGCGTTCGTCCTGTCAGCTCCTGTCTTTTCCCATCCTTTCTTTTTCTCATCCTCCTGTTTTTTTTTTACCCTTGTCTATCCTGACCCTGTACCCTCCCGCCTGACCACTCTGCCTGACCCTGACCCTGTACCCGCCCGCCTGACCCTGAGCCTGTACCCGCCCCCCTGACCACTCTGCCTGACCCTGTACCCGCCCGCCTGACCCTGAGCCTGTACCCGCCCCCCTGACCACTCTGCCTGACCCTGTACCCGCCCGCCTGACCACTCTGCCTGACCCTGTACCCGCCTGTCGTCCTGTACCTTTGCTCCTACTCTGGATTATCGACCCCTGCCTGCCTTGACCTGTCGTTTACCTGCCCCTGTTGTTACAATAAACATTGTTACTTCACACAGTCTGCACTTGGGTCTTACCTTGATGCCTGATAATACCCTTCTGTTTATAGGCCCTGGTCTGAAGTAGTGCACTATAAAGGGAATAGGGTAGTATTTGGAACACATCCATTGTTTTTTCCAGCAACCAATCCAATATTAGTATTTGGAACACATCCATTGTTTTTTCCAGCAACCAATCCAATATTATTATTTTTTTACATAATTGCCGGATTGTTTAGTCCCGTAACATTCCATGTTAATATTCCACGGTTAAAGCCGTTGCTGCATATGACAACTTTTTCTGACATTTAAGACTTTCCTGGATGTTGTGCTTTGACATGGAAATATTTAAATCCTTGAGTCATATTTTTAATCCGTTAAGGCTCTTTATAATTCAATAAATATGTTTAAAGAAGAGCAAGGCAGGCTTTCTCCAGGCCTCTGTCACACGCACGATCACACAGTCTAGAAGCCCACAAACCAACTACCTCTTATTAAATGTTGTGAGATTGTGTCCTAATCTCGAAGGCACACATGTTGGGAAGAATAAAAGCAATGTTATTCTCTCTCTCCTCTCTCTCTCTCTCTCTCTCTCTCTCTCTCTTCCTCCTCATCTCATCTTTAGCCTTCAAGTCAATGAAAATTCCTGTTGATGAGAAGTCTGTGTCGATGTGCCACAGATGGCGTTAGGCTGAGTGGCAGGAGGAGACAAAGGAGAGGCTTAAGATAAGGCCCCACTAACCTACCTATGCCTCCATCCTTTCCTCCCTCCTTCTTCTTCATTCCCTGACTGACTGAACTCTCCAATCTGACAGGCTTTGTGGCAGTAGTCTCTGCTCTCATAGGGCCCGATTCCGATTAAGGAAATTACACCTTTTCCTACGCTCTTCTCAGTAGTTGGTGTTTAGACTTACCTTATGAAGTACACCCCTATCCTCATCGATATGGACCGCAGTGGAGAAGGTGAAAAACTTCATGTTCCTCTGAGTACTGACAATCACTGACAATCTAAAATGGTCCACCCAAACAGATAGTGTGGTGAAGAAGGTGCAACAGTGCCTCTTCAACCTCAGGAGGCTGAAGAAATTTGGCTTAGCACCTAAGCCCCTCACAAACTTTTACGGAGGCACAATTGAGAGCATCCTGTCGGGCTGTATCACTGCCTGGTACGGAAACTGCACCGCCAGCAACTGCAGGGCTCTCCAGAGGGTGGTGCGGTCTGCTCAAGGCATCACCGGGTGTAAACTACCTGCCCTCCTGGACATCTAGAGCACCCGATGTCACAGGAAGGCCAAAAAGGTCATCAAGAACATCATATACCTGTTCTGAAAGGCCCCAGAGTCTGCAACACCACTAAGCAAGGGGCACCACCAAGCATGAGGCACTATGAATTCCAAGGAGCTCTCCAAACAGGTCAGGGACAAAGTTGTGGAGAAGTACAGATCAGTGTTGGGTTATAAAAAAATATCTGAAACTTTGAACATCCCACGGAGCACCATTAAATCCATTATTAAAAAATGGAAAGAATATGGCACCACAACAAACCTGCCAAGAGAGGGCCGCCCACCAAAACTCACAGACCAGGCAAGGAGGGCATTAATCAGAGAGGCAACAAAGAGACCAAAGATAACCCTGAAGGAGCTGCAAAGCTCCACAGGGGAGATTGGAGTATCTGTCCATAGGACCACTTTAAGCCATATACTCCACAGAGCTGGGCTTTACAGAAGAGTGGCCAGAAAAAAGCCATTGCTTAACTTCTTGGGGCTATGTGGGACGCTAGCGTGCCACCCGTGGTGCACCCTATCAACAGCAGGTGCATTTCAAGAGCGGCAAATTTGAAACCAAATAAATGTCAAAATTCAAATTTTTCAAACATACAACTATCTTACACCCTTTGAAAGATAAACATCTCCTTAATCTAACCACGTTGTCCGATTTCAAAAAGGTTTTACGGCGAAAGCATAAAGTTAGATTATGTTAGGAGAGTACATTGACAATAGCTGTGTGTAATGTTTTGTCAATTCAAAGACAGGGTCACCAAAACCATAAAACCAGCTAAAATGATGCACTAACCTTTTACAATCTCCATCAGATGACACTCCTAGGACATTATGTTAGACAATGCATGCATTTTTAGTTCTATCAAGTTCATATTTATATCCAAAAACAGCGTTTTACTATGGCATTGATGTTGAGGAAATCGTTTCCCTCCAATAACCGGCAGTCAAGTCAGCACCACAAATTAAATAATTAAAATTAGAAAACATTGGTAAAATATTATATTGTCATTTAAAGAATTATAGATTTACATCTCTTGAACGCAATCAACTTGCCAGATTTAAAAATAACCTTACTGGGAAATCACACTTTGCAATAATCTGAGCACTGCGCCCAGAAAAATATGCTTTGCTATACAGACAAAGGGCCATGTTGGAGAGATCTAAAATCGAAAATACTATGTAAATCATCCATTACCTTTGATTCTCTTCATCAGATGTCACTTCCAGGAATCCCAGGTCCATAACGAATGTAGTTTTGTTCAAAAAAGCTCATCATTTATATCCAAAAAGATCCGTGTTGTTAGCACATGATCTAAGCCAGCCGGACTTCTCATCATGAACGAGGGGAAAAAATATATTTACGTTCGTTCAAACATGTCAAACGTTGTATAGCATAAATCATTAGTGCCTTTTTTAACCAGAACATGAATAATATTCAAGGTGGACGAATGCATTCTCTTTTATAACGTATTGGAACGAGGGTACCCAACATGAACTCGCGCGCCAGAGTCTAATCGGCCATCACCGTTCCATGGCTCTTGTTCGGTCAGATCTCACAGTAAAAGACTCAAAACACTTTGTAAAGGCTGGTGACATCTAGTGGAAGCAATAGGAAGTGCCAAAACATTAATCAACCCCTGTGTGTTTCAATGGCATAGGCTTAAAGGTAATTCAACACATCAGGTATCCACTTCCTGTCAGAAAATGTCTCAGGGTTTTGCCTGCCAAATGAGTTCTGTTATACTCACAGACACCATTCAAACAGTTTTAGAAACTTTAGGGTGTTTTCTATCCATATATAATAAGTATATTCATATTCTAGTTACTGGGTAGGATTAGTAACCAGATTAAATCGGGTACGTTTTTTTAATCAGCCGTGAAAATACTGCCCCCTAGCCCCAACAGGTTAAAGAAAAATATAAGCAAACACGTTTGGTGTTTGTCAAAAGGCATGTGGGAGACTCCCCAAACATATGGAAGAAGGTACTCTGGTCAGATGAGACTCAAATGTAGCTTTTTGGCTATCAAGGAAAACACAAAGTCTGGCGCAAACCCAACACCTCTCATCACCCCAAGAACAACATCCCCACAGTGAAGCATGGTGGTGGCAGCATCATGCTGTGGGGATGTTTTTCATCGGCAGGGACTGGGAAACTGGTCAGAATTGAAGGAATGATGGATGGTGCTAAATAAAGGGAAATTCTTGAGGGAAACCTGTTTGTCTTCCAGAGATTTGAGACTGGGACGGAGGTTCACCTTCCAGCAGGACAATGACCCTAAGCATACTGCTAAAGCAACACTTGAATGGTTTAAGGGGAAACATTTAAATGTCTTGGAATGGCCTAGTCAAAGCCCAGACCTCAATCCAATTGAGAATCTATGGTATGACTTAAAGATTGCTGTACACCAGCAGAACCCATCCAACTTGAAGTAGCTGGAGCAGTTTTGCCTTGAAGAATGGGCAAAAATCCAAGTGGCTAGATGTGCCAAGCTTATAGAGACATACCCCAAGAGACTTGCAGCTGTAATTCCTGCAAAAGGTGGCTCTACAAAGTTTTGACTTGGGGGGGTGAATAGTTATGCACGCTCAAGTTCTGTTTTTTTGTCTTATTTCTTGTTTCACAATAAAAATATTTTGCATATTCAAAGTGGTAGGCATGTTGTGTAAATCAAATGATACAAACCCACAAAAAAAATCAATTTTAATTCCAGGTTGTAAGGCAACAAAATATCAAAAATGCCAAGGGGGGTGAATACTTTCGCAAGACCCTCTATATACTGTATTTTAGTCAATTCCTCTCCGACATTGGAATTAAGAAATATATACATTTTAGGATGAGCATTCTTTTACTTTTAGATTTGTGTGTATTGTTTCTGTATTGTTTCTGAATTGTTAGGTACTACTGCACTATTGGAGCTAGGAACAAAAGTATTTCGCTACACCCACAATAGCATCTGCTAAATATGTGTATGTGACCGATAAAGTTTGATTTGAAGGTGCGTAACAGGCTTTGCAGGTGTGGCTCTCCTGCGAGCGCTAAATAAATGTAATTCAAGTGCTGAAAACCCTCCCACTTGTTGGCCAACAGATTTTTTTATTTTTTGTGGAGTTTTCATTCAATGGGGGTTTTCGGTACATTTATCTTAAGCCATCCCTTTAAATACGCTGTACCTTTAATTAGAATTTTGTCGACAGATTCAGGTTCAGAATATTAGAGATCAATGAAAAAAACACAATCTAAATAAATGCATATTCGTCTCTGTTTTAGCATCAACTGGTAGATTTAAAAATACTCTTGATATTGTAGATTATTTAATGATTTATTTATTTTAGGGTATTATTATTATTATTTAGGGTATTATTTTAGGAAAGTGTATATAGATCATTTAAATATTGTAGATGATTATTTTTAGGGTTAGGAAAGGGTATATGGATCATTAAATATATTATGAAAATGTATCTTTGACCTTCTGAGCAAAAACTGAACAGTTTTTATATACTAGTAATAATACCCACCGTGTTATCAGGAGCTACAGTCCTATCTGCCATCGACCTGGCATTATCCTGGTGGCCTCCTCATTATTGTGTTGTAGTTAGGCTGTTTTCTATTGTCCTGTGACTGTCTGTTAATCCTGGTCAGTGCTGATGAACTTCTCTCTCTCTCAATTCAGTTCCCTTCAATTCAATTCAAAGGGTTTTATTTGCATGGGAAGCATATGTTTACATTGCCAAAGCAAATGGAATAGACAATAAACAAAAATGGAAATAAACAAATCAGTAAACATTACTCACAAAAGTTTTAAAACAATATTAGACATTTTCAAATGTTCTATTATTGTCTATGTAAAGTGTTGTAACAATGATTTGGTTGGGTCTGAATGTGTTTCTATCCTAGGATTCTGTCTGTTTGTGAACAGAGCCTCAGAACCAGCTGGCTGAGGGGACTCTTCTCTACGTTCATCTCTCTCTGTAGGTGAGGGCTTTGTGTTGGAATCACTTCCTTTAAGGTGGTTGTAGAATTGAACAGCTCTTTTCTTTCTGGGTGTTGATAAATAGGGGGTCTAGTCCTAATTCTGCTCTGTATGCATTGTTTGGTGTTTTACATAGTACACAAAGTATATTTTTGTTCTGGCCCCCTTTTTGTGAATTATTGGTTGGTGAGTGGACCACAGACCACACAACCATAGAAGGCAATGGATTCTATAACTGATTGAAGTGTTTTAAGCCAAATTGGGATGTCTCTCTCTTTCTCCCGGTATCTCTCTCTCTCTGTCTCTCTCTCTCTCTCTGTCTCTCTCTCTCTCTCTCTCCCCTCTCTCGCGCTCTCTCTGTCTCTCTCTCTCTCTCTCTCGCTCTCTCTGTCTGTCTCTCTCTGTCTCTCTCTCTCTCTGTCTCTCTCTCTCTCTCTCTCTCTCCCTCTCTCGCGCTCTCTCTGTCTCTCTCTCGCTCTCTCTCGCTCTCTCTGTCTGTCTCTCTCTGTCTCTCTCTCTCTCTGTCTCTCTCTCTCTCTCTCTCTCTCTCTCTCTCTCTCTCTCTCTCTTTCACTCTTTCTCTTTATCTTTCTCTTTATCTCGCTCTCTCTTTCTGTCTGTTTCTCTCTCTCTCTCTTTCACTCTCTCTCTTTATCTCTCTCTCTTTTCTCTCTCTCTTTCTGTGTGCTGCACACTTTCACACTCTGCTGCCTCTCAGCCAAATGCCAAAGCAAATCTTGTCATAATTAGGACTAATCCAACTCATTACCGCTCTGCTTAATCACACACACACACACACACACACACACACACACACACACACACACACACACACACACACACACACACACACACACACACACACACACACACACACACACACACACACACTACTTAATTGCCCTATTAATAGTTCTTCCTGAGAGAGCTTGTTGTTTACAACTCAGTCAGTCAGACAGACAGACAGACAGACAGACAGACAGACAGACAGACAGACAGACAGACAGGCAGTCAGGCAGGCAGGCAGTCAGGCAGGGCAAATGTTTGTTCCTAAATTAGTCGACAAGAAGACAGCTCCATTGTTCAAACAACAGGCTTTGACAGTGAACACAGAGCAGAACAAAACAGGCAGGATTAGTAGTAGTTCAAAGAGCAGGATTAGTAGCGGCACACAGAGCAGGGAAGATAGACGATCATCGCACCACTGCTTGGCACTGTCAGGGAAGGAGGGAGGAAGCCACCATCTATGGGGCCAACAACATAATGGGTATTCTCTCCATTTCACAACAGACACATAGATCTGTGACCAGGCTACATTATCAACGGAACCCTGTAGACAGACAAACCCTTGACTAACATTATTACAACAATTACAACCCTCTTTACATTCCAGGTAACAAGACAGTGATGTAGCCTGGCCTTGCACGGCTCTTTGTGATAACTATCAAAGGGAGAGTTGTGGCTGGTGCTCAAGGCCTGTAAGAGGGTAGGTTCGTGATAGGGAAGAGAGAAAGAGAGGAGAGGGAGGAGAGGAGAGGAGAGGAGATAGGAGAGGTGCGAGGCGAGGGGAGAGAGGAGAGGAGGGGAGAGGAGAGGAGATGGGGATTAGTGATGGTAGGGAATTGGATCTGTCTTGCCTGTTCAGCCAGCATCCAAGTTTCCAAACAAGGATCACTAGGGAAGCTTTTTAAAATGAAGAAAATGGAGTCCAAAGCCAAGTGTAACAAAGCAGCCACACACACACACACGAACACACACGCGCACGTGAGTGTGTCAGGCTTGTGGAGCCTGCCAAGAGTGTGCAGTACAACATTCTGGCCTTTGTTTCTCTGTACATTAATACACACACACACACGGACAGGCAGGCAGGCAGGCAGGCAGGCAGGCTGAAAATCGACTCAAATGTTATGTGTCACATGCTTCATAAACAACAGGGGTAGACTAATAGTGAAATGCTTACCTACAACAATGCAGAGAGAAAAAGAGACAATTTATACCAACAATAACACAATAATAAGGAATAAATATACACTTGGTTAAATACACAGGATACCAAGTCGATGTACAAAGGGTACGAGGTAGTTGAGGTCAGTGGCGTATTGCATTTTCGCGGGGGGGGGGGGGGGGGGGGGACTGTAAAATGTGCAGTATTATAGCTCATCTCATGGCTATTTCACACATTTTCCCATGAGGCTGAGAGAAAATGTTGCTGTTTTAGAGCTCAGGGACTCTTGAAAGATGGGACAATCTCAACCGTCTCTATTTTCTACAAACATTTGTCTCAATATTAACAAAATGTGAAATATACAGTACCAGTCAAGTTTGGACACACCAACTCAACTACATTGTAGAATAATAGTGAAGACATCAAAACTATAAAATAACACATATGGAATCATGTAGTAACAAAAAAATTGTTCAACAAATCAAAATGTATTTTAGATTCTTCAAAGTAGCCACCCTTTGCTTTGATGACAGCTTTGCACACTCTTGGCATTCTCTCAACCAGCTTCACCTGGAATGCTTTTGCAACAGTCTTTAAGGAGTTCCCACATATGCAGAGCACTTGTTGGCTGCTTTTCCTTCACTCTGTGGTCCAACTCATCCCAAAACATCTAAATTGGGTTGAGATCGGGTTATTCTGGAGGCCAGGTCATCTGATGCAGCACTCCATCACTCTCCTTCTTGGTCAAATAGCCATTACACAGCCTGGAGGTGTGTGGGGTCATTGTCCTGTTGAAAACAAATGATAGTCCCACTAAACCCAAACCAGATGGGATGGCGTATCACTGCAGAATGCTGTGGTAACCATGCTGGTTAAGTGATCCTTGAATTCTAAATAAATCACAGACAGTGTCACCAGAAAAACACCCCCACTCTTCTTCCTCCATGCTTCATGGTGGGAACCACACATGCAGAGATCATCTGTTCACCTACTCTGCATCTCACAAAGACACAGCGGTTGGAACCAAAATTCTAAAATTTGGACTAATCAGACCAAAGGACAGATTTCCACTAGTCTAATGTCAATTGCTTGTGTTTCTTGCCCCAAGCAAGTCTCTTCTTATTGGTGTCCTTTAGTAGTGGTTCCTTTGCAACAATTCGACCATGAAGGCCTGATTCCCGCAGTCTCCTCTGAACAGTTGATGTTGAGATGTGTCTGTTACTTGAACTCTGTGAAGCATTTATTTGGGCTGCAATTTCTGAGGCTGGTAACTCTAATAAACTTATCCTCTGCAGCAGAGGTAACTCTGGGTCTTCCTTTCCTGTGGTGGTCCTCATGAGAGCCAGTTTCATCATAACGCTTCATGGTTTTTGTGACTGCACTTGAAGAAACTTTCAAAGTTCTTGAAATTTTCGGGATTGACTGAACTTCATGTCTTAAAGTAATGATGGACTGTCATTTCTTTTTGCTTATTTGAGCTGTTCTTGCCATAATATTGACTGGGTCTTTTACCAAATAGGGCTATCTTCTGTATACCACCCCTACCTTGTCACAACACAACTGATTGGTTAAAATGCATTAAGAAGGAAAGAAATTCCACAAATTAACTTTTAACAAGGCACACCTGTTAATTGAAATGCATTCCAGGTGACTACCTCATGAAGCTGGTTGAGAGAATCCCAAGAGTGTGCAAAGCTGTCATAAAGGCAAAGGGTGGCTACTTTGAAGAATCTCATATAAAATATATTTTGATTTGTTTAACACATTTTTTTGGTTACTAGATGATTCCATATGTGTTATTTCCAATGGTGATTTTAGCATGTAAATCTTGGTGGGGAAAAAAGAAAAGTGGGATGCATGTCACTACATATAAAAACATAGCTGATATGGCAGACTTGCTTATACAAATGTGGTTTCTACTGACAATTGAGATGTACAAACTATGTCATAAGGGGACGACGAGCGGATCAGAAGCAATCTGTAATTTCTATTAAGACATTCATGTGCGAGCTAGGACGGACGTAGTCAATATAACTATTTGTTCAGCACTTTTAAAATGTACAGCGACACAATTCAGAACATGAGCCATTCTTACAGTGTACAACAAGTCAGAACCGTAGGATAAATAAAGGGGGCATATAAACAGACAATGAAAGGTCTTACAATATTCAATGATTACATTTCTCTAAAACAGGTTATAGGCTATTTGTGCACCACCAAGTTAGAACAGTAGGTGAAATTAAGAGGTGAAAAATAGACCACATTGTTAGGGTGAGGCACATTTCAACGCCGTTTTGGGCTTTGCGTGTCAAAAAAGATACACGTCATATAACACTATTTGACGCGTCAACACAGTTCTATTATATAATGTTGTGTGTAATGAATTTGCAGCCAAGCGCCACCACTACTATCAGTAGCACTGTCAAAGCTGTACAAAACAAAACAAAAAGTCTACAAACAAGCAAACACACCGGCCACGAACGATGTGTTTACAATATCGGGTTGGTGAAAATAGACCAAATTATTAGGGTGAGGCTGTCACGGTAGTCGTAGAGAGGAGGAGGAGCGGACCAAAGTGCAGCGTGTGTGTCGTTACACATTTTATTTACACTGTGAAACTATGCAAATACATATAAATAAACTGAATAACAAAAACAACAAACCGTGACGCAGAGTAAACATACACGTACTCAACAACAATCTCCCACAAACTCAGGTGGGGGAAAAAAATAAAAAACTACTGAAGTATGATCTCCAATTAGAGACAACGAGGACCAGCTGCCTCTAATTGGAGATCATCCCAAACAAAACCAACATAGAACTACAAAACTAGAACCTGACAACATAGAAATAGAAAAACGTAGGGAAAAAACCTGTCACGCCCTGACCTACTCTACCATAGAAAATAACATATTTCTATGGTCAGGATGTGACAGAGGCACATGGGCTGCTAACGTCTTACTAAATAACATACACTTAGCATTACTTTCTTAGCTACAGTATACATATCTCCCTGGCATATTACATCATTTATGCAGCAGCATACAATACATTTTTGGACTCAACTTGTGAAGGAAGCGCAGCAGTCCTTTGTCATCAAAGTCTGGCATTCTCTGGATTTATGGTGGGAACTTGGGGGGACAAAAACACAGCCATTCCATTGAATAGCAGGCTAACGTTAGTGGTTTCTATAATTTCTCTTCATTATTTCTCTTCATATGACAAGGATTAAAAAGGATTTGCCAGTAGATTCTCGACTTGACGACAACTGATAATGACTGCTAGCTAAGACTTTGAAAGTAAGATGTTGACATGATCAGTCCAATCAAAGCTACTGTAGATATAACGTGGATTGATGTCATTCTATCTGTGGCCAATGACGTTGAGCCTTCTTGGATGGGCACTTCAAATGTAACTCTATGGCAGAACTATAGAGGGGCTAACATATTCAAGCTCTAACCTTAGAATTGGGGGTGACGTACTGTCCCATGAGTGACAGAAAACTGAGCCAATGAGGAGCAACGCGCTTTCTGCTGGCTAGCCCCACCACCACAGAGAGCACTGAGCTAGACTGAAACACCTGCATGTTGGAGCTGCTTTACCTAAAGAAAACAAAGCAGAGACCATGTTCGTATCCGGCTTTATTAACTCAATTACATTTTTTTTTTTTTACATTGTTTGCAAACTGATACGTGACAAGTATTAATGCTAAAATAACAAGCAAAACAGGCAAGCCACCCCCCCCAAAAAAAAAGTGTTCATTTTTTTAAAAACTTTTTCTAAATTGTGGTGCTCAAAACTGCCCCAACTGCCCTGAAAGTTGGGTCGCCACTGGATATTTCATAGTTTTGATGTCTTCACTATTATTCTACAATGTAGAAAATAGTAAAAATAAAGAAAAAAAAATGTTTTTACTGGTACTGTTTATATTGATAGACCAAAGTATAATCTATCATACCATGTAAAGGAACAACCTAATTTTTATGGATTTTTAAAAAAGTCTATAATGCAACTAACTGGATAACACTATTGAAAGTTCCAGGGCTAATTTCGTTAGCGTTTTGTTTTTCTAGATTTAGAACATAAAACAACATTTATTAAGCAAACATCATCCTTTAGGCCTAGCACAGAAAATACTTCCATTGTTTAAGCATATATATATATATTTTTTTTAAACGTTTATTTAACAAGGCAAGTCAGTTAAGAACAAATTCTTATTTACAATGACCTAGGCCTAGGAACAGTGGGTTAACTGCCTTGTTCAGGGGCAGAAATAAAGATTTTTACCTTGTCAGCTCAGGGGTTCGATCCAGCAACCTTTCGGTTACTGGCCCAACGTTCTAAACACTAGACTACCTGCTGCTCTCGTATGTCACAGAACAGTGATTAAAAGATTCTTTCAGAATATTCAAAATAAAAATATTGACTCTATCAGTGACGGAGTTGACAACAGATATTCAAAACAGACATATTTTTGCCTCTAAACATTTAAGTTCAATACAAACATTTGTAAAATATGGAAAATGATTCATTTGAAAATCCCCAGTAAAAACAACTGTTCTATGGGAACTTTTAGCACTCTGACAGACTAGATTTTTTAAGGGAGTGTCGTTGTACTTCTTCATTCAAGTGGTATAAACAGTAACAATTTCGTTTTTTTCTCAGTTACTTCATGACTCTAAAACCTAAGTAAATGTAACATGTTTTGAAACAAAAATTCATATTTTAAATCAGGTTGTTAGAGTTGATCACGGTGACCATGGTGATTCGAATATGGTTTGTTTAAATCTATCAAAAGTGTTGCACTATGACGTAATGACGACGTAAATAAGGGGTCCGTGTGATATCTGTCACGCCCTGATCTGTTTCACCTGTTCCTTGTGATTGTCTCCACCCCCCTCCAGTTGTCGCTTATTTTCCCCAGTGTATTTGTCCCTGTGTTTCCTGTCTCTCTGTGCCAGTTTGTCTTGTATGTTTCTAGTCAACCAGTATGTTTTCCCCCGTGCTCCTGTTTTCTCTTTTTCTAGTCTTCCCGTGTTTTGACCCTTGCCTGTTTTTTCTGGATTCCGTACCCACTTGCCTGACCCTTCTGCCTGCCCTGACATCGAGCCTGTCTGCCACTCTTTACCTCTTGGACTCAGAATCTTGGTTTTGACCTTTTGCCTGTCCACGACCATTCTCTTGTCTACTCCTTTTGGATTATTATAAATAAACTACAAATACCATCTGGCTTTGTGCCCTATATAGCTGTCCCTGCTTATTCCTAACTAATTTAGGATTTTTAGACAAATTTGACGGAGTAAACCAAATCTCCAGACACATGTTTTTAGGAATCACAGTTTTGAGAGAAATATTCTTTAAAAGGTCATGAACAGTCCAAATCATGTTCTTCATGAAATGTGATGATATTTTGGATGAAACCAGATCAAAGTGTAATGACCAAAGTATGAAAAATAACTGTTGTTTCTACACTGATGAAGTTTGATCCTAAAGTCAATAGGCTATTTTACATGTGGAATCAGAATGACTGTTTGGGGCTTTTAAAGTTACAGAGGGCTAGAAACTACATCAGATCATTTGTCAGTTCACATTACTGCCTGTTTTTGGTGGTTTTTAAACTCTTTTTTGGAGAGTTTGAAATTGCGATCCTTTGCGCCGGACAAGGGCATTTCCAGGCACAGAACCGACATTGAAAATAAATTTAAAAAACAAGTATTTTACCTTATAAAATTCCCCTAAATGTACATTTTAAGCTCAAATAATGCAACAACAACAATAAAAAAACAACAATAAATAAAAAGTTCCGCTGCTGTTCAAGGACTGTCCTGACTTTCAACAATCTCTAATCGCTAATTTCCTGCTATTCTAAACATTTTGCCATGAGGCTGAGAGAAAATGTTTCAGTTTTAAAGCTAATTTCCTGCTATTCTAAAAATGTTTTTCATGGCATATGAAGTGTTCATATGCTATCTGACTAGGCAACAGGATAGATAATAGACAGTAGCATATGTGATGAGTCAAAATAGTTGGTGACACTTTACTTGAAACCCAGTGTCATGTTATTTATTTAACCTTTATTTAACCTTTATTTAACGAGGCAAGTCAGTTAAGACCAAATTCTTATTTACAAAGACGGCCTACCGGGGAACAGTGGGGTTAACTGCCTTGTTCAGGGGCAGAACGACAGATTTGTACCTTGTCAGCTCGGGGGGGATTCGATCTTGCAACCTTTCGGTTACTACAGTAGTCCAACGCTCTAACCACTAGGCTACCTGCCGCCCCACAGTTATAACCATGTCATAATATGTCATAACAGCTGACATAACTTGTCATAACCTGTCATAATATGGCCCAAACACTGTCATAAAATAACGCAGTATATGTCACAACAGGTCTAAATATATCTCTTGATAATACTATAATAGGTTATGACAGGTTATGTCAGCTGTTATGACATTATAAAGGGTTACCGAAGAGTTAGTGCCAAAAGGGTCAATGCAGATAGGTAAATAGTTAACCAATAGCTACCTGGACTAACTATTTATCAGTCTTATGGCTCAGGGTTAGCAGCTGTTCAGGGTCCTGTTGGTTCCAGACTTGGTGCATCGGTACCGCTTGCCGTGTGGTAGCAGAGAGAGAACAGTCTATGACTTAGGTGGCTGGAGTCTTTGACCATTTTTAGGGCCTTCCTCTGACACCGCCTGGTATAAAGGTTCCGGATGGCAGAGAGCTTGGCCCCAGTGATGTACTGGGCTGTACACACTACCCTCTGTAGGGCCTTCCTCTGACACCGCCTGGTATAAAGGTCCTGGATGGCAGAGAGCTTGGCCCCAGTGATGTACTGGGCTGTACGCACTACCCTCTGTAGGGCCTTCCTCTGACACCGCCTGGTATAAAGGTTCAGGATGGCAGAGAGCTTGGCCCCAGTGATGTACTGGGCCGTACGCACTACCCTCTAGCGCCTTGTGGTTGGATGCCAAGCAGTTGCCATACCAAGCGGTGATGCAGCCACTGTACTCCACGCTTTGTACATAAATATTTGACAGGAAGTGATTTAAAGCCTTCTCTTGTTAACAGTGGTGTTTTGTTTCTGTATTCTGTTGCAGCGAATCGTGAGGCCAGCGCAGCCTGTCTTTGGTTGGCAGACTTGTTCATTAGCTTACAATACTAAGTTATTGATGAGTGATCAACATACAGTCAAAGAGCAGGCCTGGCTAATATTTGTGTCATGTGTTTCATGTATTTTGTAGAAGTTAAACCATATATATGTGTGTGAGTGAACATTTATAAGAGGGTTCCCCATTCTGCGGGTGGTTTTATTTGGCCCCCAAAGTTTTCTAAAAAATATATATTTATATAAATGTGTGAAATATTTATTGTTGGACATAAAAAGACTGTAAAAACACAAGGAAATCAGCTCCAACGGATTTTAATTTAAGTAATCTGTTGCCAAGTATTCCCACGGATAATAGAAAGACACGTGATCGTATACAAATGTAAGGAAGGTTAGAAAATATTATGTTTTAGTCAAACATTATATCTGTTTGGGATTTTTGCACTCTACAAATTATTGATAATTATCTTCCGGTCCCCTGACCATCTGCTTTAGACAAAATCTAGTTGATGATCCCTGATTTATACTGTGTGTGTGTGTGTACACATTTATATGGAAGAGTCCCGTGGGGCTCAGTTGGTAGAGCATGGTGTTCGCAACAACAGGGTTGTGGGTTCAATTCCCACGGGGGACCAGTACGGAAAAAAATAAATGTATGAAATGTATGCATTCACTACTGTAAGTCGCTCTGGATAAGAGCGTCTGCTAAATGACTAAAATGTAATGTAAGAGTATATCTGCCAATATATATGCGGTGCATTCGAAAAGTATTCAGACCCCATGACTTTTTTCCACATTTTGTTACGTTACAGACTTATGTGGAAAAAGTCAAAGGGTCTGAATACTTTCCTCGAATGAATCGTATATATATATATTTTTTTTTTTTGCGTATACATTGCGTTATTGCCTTAGCATGTTTTCAGAATCTGTTTGATAGTGTGTGAGAGAATGTGTACTGCAATGTGATGTCTCTTGTTTATTGTCAGACAAGAGACAGACAGAACCAAACCAAAAGGGAAAAGAAAAGCCTTTGATGTAATATAACATAAATAATGCATGTTGACGTGTGTGTGAGATACAGAAGAGGATTAGAGAAGGCTATAGATGTGGGAAACATTTGAAAGATGAATATGTGATTAGGGACACTGATCGCATATGATATATGACAGGAGCTTAACTTTGGTTTTATAAGCGGGGGGGGGGGACGGACATATATAAATATATAAACACTCCAAACAGCTTACCCGACCTGCTCGGAGGGGTCCGCATGGTCCTAAAGCACACCGTCGCCTCATTTTGTATCACATTCCAATGATAAAACTGTAATTTCAGAAATTGAGGGGGGGGGGGGGGGTACATGTCCCGTCTTAGTTTTGGGGGTTAGGGAAGAGTGCAGGGGCCCAAACGGTTGGTGGGTTGGACTAGCAGTCAGACTAGCAGGAAGTGGAGGTCGGGAGTCGGACTAGCAGGAAGTGGAGGTCAGACTAGCAGGAAGTGGAGGTCGGGGTACAGACTAGCAGGAAGTGGAGGTCGGGGTCAGACTAGCAGGAAGTGGAGGTCAGACTAGCAGGAAGTGGGGTCGGGGGTCGGACTAGCAGGAGGTGGAGGTCGGGAGTCGGACTAGCAGGAAGTGGAGGTCGGGGGTCGGACTAGCAGGAAGTGGAGGTCAGACTAGCAGGAAGTGGAGGTCGGGGGTTGGACTAGCAGGAGGTGGAAGTCGGGGGTCGGACTAGCAGGAAGTGGAGGTCAGACTAGCAGGAAGTGGAGGTCGGGGGTCAGACTAGAAGGAAGTGGAGGTCAGACTAGCAGGAAGTGGGGTCGGGGGTCGGACTAGCAGGAGGTGGAGGTCGGGAGTCGGACTAGCAGGAAGTGGAGGTCGGGGGTCGGACTAGCAGGAAGTGGAGGTCAGACTAGCAGGAAGTGGAGGTCGGGGGTTGGACTAGCAGGAGGTGGAAGTCGGGGGTCGGACTAGCAGGAAGTGGAGGTCAGACTAGCAGGAAGTGGAGGTCAGGGGTCAGACTAGAAGGAAGTGGAGGTCAGACTAGCAGGAAGTGGAGGTCGGGGGTCAGACTAGCAGGAGGTGGAGGTCAGACTAGCAGGAAGTGGAGGTCGGGGGTCGGACTAGCAGGAAGTGGAGGTCGGGGGTCGGACTAGCAGGAAGTGAGGTCAGACTAGCAGGAGGTGGAGGTCGTGGGTCGGACTAGCAGGAAGTGGAGGTCAGACTAGCAGGAAGTGGGGGTCGGGGGTCAGACTAGCAGGAGGTGGGGGTCGGGGGTCAGACTAGCAGGAAGTGGAGGTCGGGGGTCAGACTAGCAGGAAGTGGAGGTCGGGAGTCGGACTAGCAGGAGGTGGAGGTCGGGAGTTGGACTAGCAGGAAGTGGAGGTCGGGGGTCGGACTAGCAGGAAGTGGAGGTCAGACTAGCAGGAGGTGGGGTCGGAGGTCAGACTAGCAGGAAGTGGAGGTCAGACTAGCAGGAGGTGGAGGTCGGGAGTCGGACTAGCAGGAAGTGGAGGTCGGGAGTCGGACTAGCAGGAAGTGGAGGTCGGGAGTCGGACTAGCAGGAAGTGGCGGTCAGACTAGCAGGAGGTGGAGGTCCGTAGCCGCTGGTGGAAGCAGGGTGCGGTTCCCTGTAGAGCGTTTGACAAGCTTGAGCAGTTTGAGCAGATGTAGAAGTGTATGCTGTGTATGACCAGCAGCCGAGGTGCTTGATGGGAAAACTGTGGTGTGCTGCCGTGACTGCTCCTATCCAGAAGGAGAGGTCTTCAGGTGTGGAACCAGTGTCTGGTGATGGGGAGGTCTCTAGCTGTGATGAACAGAGACTCTGAAGGGTGCAGTAGTGGAAATGTGCAGAGAAGGAACCTGGAGATGGTGAGTGAGGATGGTTTCTCGACACTGCACAGAGACACTGTTTGGGTGTGTGATCCCAACTGCTAGAGAGGGCCGACCAGCGGAGGCTCAGCCCCGTCCTGGGGTGGAGGCCGTGTGATGGCTGTCTGGTGGAAGTGGGAGGCTCTGTTCTGTCTCGGAATGGCAAGACCCTTGTGACGAAGGCCATGTGATGGCTGTGCGGTGGGAGCAGGAAAGCTCGGTTACATCCGGTCCTGGTAGCAGGCTGCGAGAAGGGAACCTGGAGGTGTAGAGAGCAGGGAAGCAGTTCAGGAGGTCCGGGATTTAGTCCAGGCAAGGTGACGGAGCTACAGGAGGGCATCAAGTTGAACTAGACAAGTTGCACTTGGTGAATAAGCTTCGTCGTCTACTCGACCTGGTTGGAGTGGTTGCCCATGTGGCTGGAGTGGTTGCCCATGTGGTTGGAGTGTTTGCTCGTGGTTGGAGTGTTTGCTGCATCTGGTTGGAGTGGTTGCTCATGTGGTTGGAGTGGTTGCCCATGTGGTTGGAGTGTTTGCTCATGTGGTTGGAGTGTTTGCTCATGTGGTTGCTCATGTGGTTGGAGTGGTTGCTCATATGGATGGAGTGGTTGCTCATATGGTTGGAGTGGTTGCTCATATGGTTGGAGTGGTTGCTCATAGATGTCCACTAGAGTGGAGTTTATTGGTTGTCAGATGGTGCGTTTAGCATGGAGGACGCGGAATGGGTCACCGTTGTTCCTGTTCCCAAGAAACCTAAGGTGACTGAGCTAAATGACTATCGCCCCGTAGAACTCAGTTCTGTCATCGTGAAGTGCTTTGAGAGACTAGTCAAGGATCATATCAACTCCACCCTACCTGACACGCTAGACCCACTCCAATTTGCTTACCGCCCCAATAGGTCCACAGATATCGCAATCACACTGCACACTGCCCTAACCCATCTGGACAAGAGGAATACCTATGTAAGAATGCTGTTCATCGCCTACAGCTCAGCATTCAACACCATAGTACCCTCCAAACTCATCATTAAGCTCGAGAACCTGGGTCTCGACCCCGCCCTGTGCAACTGGGTCCTTGACTTCTTGATGGGCCGCCCCCAGGTGGTGAGGGTAGGTAACAACATCTCCACCCCGCTGATCCTCAACACTGGGGACCCACAAGGGTGCGTTCTCAGCCCTCTCCTGTACTCCCTGTTCACCCATGACTGCGTGACCATGCACGCCTCCAACTCAATCATCAAGTTTGCAGACGACACTACAGCGGTAGGCTTGATTACCAACAATGACAAGACAGCCTACAGTGAGGAGGTGGCGCAGTGTGGTGTCAGATAATAACTTCTCACTCACCCCCCTTTTTTCAATTTTGCCTAAAATGTCATACCATAATCTAACTGCCTATAGCTCAGGCCCTGAAGCAAGGATAGGCATATTCTTGGTACCATTTGAAAGGATACACTTTGTGAAAGGAATGTAGGAGAATATAACACAATAGATCTGGTAAAAGATAATACAAAGAAAATAAAAAACTGTTATTTTGTATTTTTTTGTACCATCATCTTTGAAATGCAAAAGAAAGGCCATAATGTATTATTCCAGCCCATGTGCAATTTAGATGTTGGCCACTAGATGGCAGCAGTGTATGTACAAAGTTTTATACTGATCCAATGAACCATTTCATTTCTGTTGAAAATGTTGTATCAGGACTACCCAAATGTGCCTAATTTGTTTATTAATAACTTTTCATGTTCAAAATTGTTCACTCTCCTCAAACAATAGCATAGTATTATTTCACTGTAATAGCTACTGTAAATTGGACAGTGCAGTTAGATTAACCTCTCTGAGAAATGTGGGACGCTGGCATCCCACCCGCGGGACACACTATTCAACAGCCAGTGAAATAGCAGGGCGGCAAATTCAAAACAACAAAAATCTCATAATTCAAATTTCTCAAAAATACAACTATTTTACACCATTTTAAAGATGAACTTCTCGTTAATCCAACCACATTGTCCGATATCAAAAAGGCTTTACAGCGAAAGCATAGCATTAGATTATGTTAGGACAGCGCCGAGACAAGAAAAACCACACAGCCATTTTCCAAGCAAGGAGAGGTGTCACAAAAACCAGAAATACAGCTAAAATTAATCACTAACCTTTGATGATCTTCATCAGATGGGACTCATAGGACTTCATGTTACACAATACATGTATGTTTTGCTCGATAAAGTTCATATTTATATCCAAAAACCCCATTTTACTTTGGCGTGTAAATGTTCAGAAATGTTTTGCCTCCCAAAACTTCCAGTGAATGAGCACATCAATTTACAGAAATACTCATCATAAACGTTGATAACATATTAAACTGTTATTCAAAGAATTATAGATACACTTCTCCTTAATGCAACCGCTGTGTCAGATTTCAAAAAAACTTTACAGCGAAAGCACACTTTGCAATAATCTGAGTACAGCGCTCAGAGACGAAACCAAACCCGCCATTTTGTGGAGTCAACAAAACTCAGAAATAACATTATAAATATTCACTTACCTTTGATGATCTTCGTCGGAATGCACTCCCAGGAATCCCAGTTCCCCAATAAATGTTAATTTGTTTCGATAAAGTCCATATATATGTCCAAATACGTCCTTTTTGTTCACGCATTCAGTAGAGTTCTCCAAATGCACTCTGCTTGCTCAGTTAAGTTCAGACGAAATGTCAAAAAAGTTATATTACAGTTCGTAGAAACATGTCAAACGATGTATAGAATCAATCTTTAGGATGTGTTTATCATGAATCTTCCATAATATTCCAACCGGACAATTCCTGTCTTCAAAAAAGAAAAGAAACACAAATAACTCTCACGTGAGTGCGCGCCACTGAGCTCATGTCATTTTCTCACTCATCTACTTCCAGGAGCTCTTATTCTCGCCCTATTCACAGTAGAAGCATGAAACAACATTCTAAAGACTGTTGACATCTAGTGGAAGCCTTAGGAAGTGCAAAATGAACCCTAAGTCACTGTATACTGGATAGGGAATCACTTGAAAAACTACAAACCTCAGATTTCCACACTTCCTGGTTGGATTTTTCTCAGGTTTTTGCCTGCCATATGAGTCCTGTTATACTCACAGACATCATTCAAACAGTTTTAGAAACTTCAGAGTGTTTTCTATCCAAATCTACTAATAACATGCATATCCTACCTTCTGGGCCCGAGTAGCAGGCAGTTTAATTTGGGCACGTCATTCATCTGAATTTCCGAATACTGCCCCCTGTCACTAAACAGTTATCAAGAATTTAAGCTTTCTGCCAATATCAGATATGTCTATGTCCTGGAAAATGTTCTTGTTACTTACAAAGAAGATATGAAAGATGCTTGTTTTTTTTCCTTTATGCAGATGACTCTACACTTCTGGTGTCTCACAAAAGTAAAACTATGTTGGAGAGCATACTTAGCACAGAGCTTACCAACATTAGCCAATGGCTTGGAGATAATAAGTTATCTCTGCATTTAGGGAAAACTGAAGCTATTATTTTTGGATCCAGACCTAAATTATGTAGGTCGTCTGAAATCAGAGTGGAGTTAGGGGGTGAGGTGCTGACTACTAAAACTATTGTTAGCTACCTGGGATGTATCCTTGATGGAAGCTTGGGAGGTGTGAGCATAGCCAATAAGGTGCTAGGGAAGGTTAATGTCAGGACTAAGTTTTTGACTAGAAAGTCCAATCTGCTTGATAAGGAAGTTCCAGACTTTATTGTGTGGTATCCTCCATGATTTAACAATGGAAATAAGTCCCAGACTTGATTGTGTGGTATCCTCCATGATTTAACAGTGGAAATAAGTCCCAGACTTGATTGTGTGGTATCCTCCATGATTTAACAATGGAAATAAGTCCCAGACTTGATTGTGTGGTATCCTCCATGATTTAACAGTGGAAATAAGTCCCAGACTGTATTGTGTGTTTTCCTCCATGATTTAACTCATGTGCCTGTATGGCTATTTCAAGTTTAATGTGTGCTTGTTTTTTTTTAAATGGTTGAATTAATAAACTAAACTCGATAGAATACAGGGGGCTCTATAACCATATGGAGGTCCTTACTAATGGCTACAGAGGGTCTCGTTAACCATATGGAGGTCTTTACTAACTCTCTCTAAGTACTAGTTATCATCCATAACTCTCTCTAAGTACCAAGTATCATCCATAACTCTCTCTAAGTACTAGTTATCATCCATAACTCTCTCTAAGTACCAAGTATCATCCTTAATTCTCTCTAAGTGCTAGTTATCATCCATAATTCTCTCTAAGTACTAGTTATCATCCATAACTCTCTCTAAGTACTAGTTATCATCCATAACTCTCTCTAAGTACTAGTTATCATCCTTAACTCTCTCTAAGTACCAAGTATCATCCATAACTCTCTCTAAGTACCAAGTATCATCCATAACTCTCTCTAAGTACTAGTTATCATCCATAACTCTCTCTAAGTACTAGTTATCATCCATAACTCTCTCTAAGTACTAGTTATCATCCTTAACTCTCTCTAAGTACCGTAGCTCCTACTCCCAGTCCAGTACATCCTCTCTCTCAAGTACTAGTTATCATCCATAACTCTCTCTAAGTACTAGTTATCATCCATAACTCTCTCTAAGTACTAGTTATCATCCTTAACTCTCTCTAAGTACGCACCAACCCGTACTGCATCCATAACTCTCTCTAAGTACTAGTTATCATCCTTAACTCTCTCTAAGTACCAAGTATCATCCATAACTCTCTCTAAGTACCAAGTATCATCCATAACTCTCTCTAAGTACCAAGTATCATCTATAAGTTTCCTGCAGGCAGCACTCTATGAACCATCATACTGAGGTCATTGAAAACAGACTGACTCATGCTTTGCTGCGCTGCTCAATGTTTCCATCCGCTGGGAATCTGTCTGTACACATTCTACTAAAATCAATCTGTTTTGATTGAGAACAGCAACAACAAGGATGTTTACTACAGATGTTTGTCTGATTATCTGATGTGGTTGTTGTTGTTGGGTTTTTTTGGGGGGGGGGTGGAGGGAGAGATAGAAAGATGAGTGATTACTGTGTTCATCAACAAACCTTACAAAGAGTCAGTCCGTTACATTAGTAACGATTAAAGTTGATTTTCTTCGTTTTGGAACCGTGCTGTCTCTCGGGCATGAGCCAGGCGCCCCGTTCAAAGCCCCACGGCGAAATCGGCTCAAAACAAAAGTGATGTTGGAGCACATGGAGCGTTGAGTAGAATCCAGTGTTTTCACATACAAAAGTGATTAAAACCCTTTCTGTCTTCTCAATGAAAACAAGTTTGAAAATTCAAAATATATATTTTATGTACTAGAGATGTTGTATGTTTTCTGGACTATACACCATACTGCCTTGTTGTCAACGTGACCGAGCGGATTACTGTTCCATGTGAGAAGGGATCTCCACTTTTCCCCCTTTTCACGTCACGAGCCAATAAACCGGTGCCCCCGCAGCTCGGCAAAATCAAATCCGTCCGTTGTGTTGACTTTTTTTTGTCTAATCTGTGTGGCCAGCTCGGTGACACACGTTCATAATCCGATTACACATTAGTGACAGTGAGAGCTTAAGTCATTTATACAGGGATTTGATGAGAACCATGGAACACCTGGTCACTGATCTGATGAGAACCATGGAACACCTGGTCACTGATCTGATGAGAACCATGGAACACCTGGTCACTGATCTGATGAGAGTCATGGAACACCTGGTCACTGATCTGATGAGAACCATGGAACACCTGGTCACTGATCTGATGAGAACCATGGAACACCTGGTCACTGATCTGATGAGAACCATGGAACACCTGGTCACTGATCTGATGAGAACCATGGAACACCTGGTCACTGATCTGATGAGAACCATGGAACACCTGGTCACTGATCTGATGAGAACCATGGAACACCTGGTCACTGATCTGATGAGAGTCATGGAACACCTGGTCACTGATCTGATGAGAACCATGGAACACCTGGTCACTGACTGGAGCAGATTAATGTATTGAACACATTAACACTGGTAGGCACCCCTATACACATAAACAGTTTTCCCCCCCTGTATTATACTTCAAAATACTTCAAAACTAACATTAAAATACTGTATTAATTATTTACAGTAAATTGCCGTGAATCAACATTTTTATGTAATTTCTAGATCACCACTATATGGTGATTGGTCAAAAATAGTGCACCACAGGGAATTGGCTGCCATTTGGAATGCAGCCCTACAGTGAGTGTTGTAGGAAATACTGTAATTCTGTCATTTGGGATGCAGCCCTACAGTGAGTGTTATAGGAAATACTGTAATTCTGTCATTTGGGATGCAGCCCTTCAGTGAGTGTTGTAGAAAATACTGTAATTCTGTCATTTGGGATACAGCCCTTCAGTGAGTGTTGTAGGAAATACTGTAATTCTGTCATTTGGGATGCAGCCCTTCAGTGAGTGTTGTAGGAAATACTGTAATTCTGTCATTTGGAATGCAGCCCTACAGTGAGTGTTGTAGGAAATACTGTAATTCTGTCATTTGGAATGCAGCCCTACAGTGAGTGTTGTAGGAAATACTGTAATTCTGCATTATTGGCTGCCAGAAGGACTTTATTACAGACAGAAATAGTCCACAGTTTCATAAAAAAAAAGTTGATTGTCACTGGACAGTTACTTATCTGCCTGCACATTTATAGACCAAGGAAGCTGTGAAGGAGCAGCGATGATGTATGTTCTGACCGGACTGCTGAGCGTGCAGTGTATCCCTCAAGTTCACAGGAACTTCACCTAAAACCGATGTGTAGAAGACCGATGTGTAGAAGACCGATGTGTAGAAGACCGATGTGTAGAAGACCGATGTTTGTAGAAGACCGATGTTTGTAGAAGACCGATGTGTAGAAGACCGATGTGTAGAAGACCGATGTGTAGAAGACCGATGTGTAGAAGACCGATGTGTAGAAGACCGATGTGTAGAAGACCGATGTGTGTAGAAGACCGATGTGTAGAAGACCGATGTGTAGAAGACCGATGTGTAGAAGACCGACGCAATCTCCCACTTGAGGTTGAATACAAATGCCATAGTCTCTATGAATGAATCAAGATATAGTTTATTTAAAATGTTAAATCACAGATATAGTGTGTACTAGGTCTATATAAAAAAACAAAGTGATCTGTTGACAACATTGACAGCAGGTATAGAATCCCCCAAATACTGAACAAATATTTCTGGTAGGTGGCCTAGGAGAAAAAAATTGCCCCAGGAGACATACATTTTCTTGAGATCTTCATTAATAATCCTTAGTAATGGCAACAGCACTTTGTTTTTGTCGTTTGTTGAGTACGATCCGTTTGAGCCAGTCTGTGTTGACAGAAGGGGGAGCATAAGGACGATTGAGAGAGAGAGAGAGAGACTAAAATGTAAGTGAGACAATCCAGTCTCCACAAAGACTACAGCCAGATAGATTTTTATCCGTCACACCTTGTTGTACTCCTTTACATAACTCAAACATGGTTTACTTGAAACGTTTCAAACTGCAAAGTTCACATGAAATTCTAACAACATAATGTTAATAATAATAATATTATATTTGCTTTTTTAAAGGACCCAAATCAGTCACTGCTCTGCCAACAAAACAAGAGAAGTCATAACTCGGCCATCATGGAGCAAACCAGAATATCCACTCTCTCTTTGGCTAGAGATTTCCTGTGGGTGGCGGCTCTGGAAAAACCTGTCACAACCACTCTGTTCTCAATCTGAAAATGAGACCATATAATCCCCGATAGGCATGCCAACATAATTTGAAACGATATATTCTGGTTAATCAAGATCTGAATTAGAGTTCTCCGACTCCATACAGAATTAACTGTCTCATATCAGTTACTGACCCTGGCCCTATGTGCACCATGCTTCACCGTAGAGATGGTGCCAGGTTTCCTCCAGACGTGACGCTTGGAATTCAGGCCAAAGAGTTCAATTTTGGTTTCATCAGACCAGAGAAACTAGTTTCTTCTGGAAGGTTCTCCCATCTCCACAGAGGAACTCTAGAGCTCTGTCAGAGTGACCGTCGGGTTCTTGGTCACCTCCCTGACCAAGGCCCTTCTCCCTCGATTGCTCAGTTTGGCCGGGCGGCCAGCTCTAGGAAGAGTCTTGGTGGTTCCAAACTTCTTCCATTTAAGAATGATGGAGGCCACTGTGTTCTTGCTGCAGAAATGTTTTGGTACCCTTCCCCAGATCTGTGCCTCGACACAATCCTGTCTCAGAGCTCTACGGACAATTCCTTCGACCTCATGGCTTGGTTTTTGCTCTGACATGCACTGTCAACTGTGGGATCTTATATAGACAGGTGTGTGCCTTTCCAAACCATGTCCAATCAATTGAATTTACCACAGTTGGACTTCAATCAAGCTGTAGAAACATCTCAAGGATGATCAATGGAAACAGGATGCACCTGAGCTACATTTCAAGTCTCATAGCAAAGGGTCTGAATAGTTCCGTAAATAAGGTACTTCTGTTTTTTTTATTTGAATAAATTAGCAATATTTCTAAAAATGTGTTTTCACTATGTCATTATGGGGTATTGTGACGTCATTATGATGTCATTATTATGATGTCAGTATTGTGATGTCATTATGGGGTATTGTGATGTCATTATGGGGTATTGTGATGTCATTATGGGGTATTGTGATGTCATTATGGGGTATTGTGATGTCATTATGGGGTATGGGGTTTGCAACACCAGGGTTGTGGGTTCGATTCCCACGGGGTGCCAGCACAGAAAAAAAATGTATGAAATGTATGCATTCACTACTGTAAGTCGCTCTGGATAAGAGCGTCTGCTAAATGACTAAAATGTAAAAAAAAAATGTATTGCGATGTCATTATGGGGTATTGCGATGTCATTATGGGGTATTGTGATGTCATTATAGGGTATTGTGATGTCATTATGGGGTATTGTGTGTAGATTGATGAGGATTTATTTGTATTTAATCCATTTTAGAATAAGGCTGTAACATAACAAAATGCAGAAAAAGTCAAAGGGTCTGAATACTTTTCCAATACTTTTGGTCCCCTAAAATGGGGGGGGACTATGTTCAACAAGTTCACCTGATATGGATGAAAATACCCTCAAATTAAAGCCGACAGTCTGCACTTTAACCTCATAGTAGTTGCACACACTAACGCAATCACACACACTCTCTAAAGTAATTACCGTGTTGAAATATATATGAACTACAATCTCTTCATTGTCTGCTGAAGTTGCCACGCACAGATATGAACAATTTAATCACATGACTTATTGATGACCATCAGGTGAAAAGTCTCATTGTTTTGTCCAAAAGCATCACCGTCAAAATCAATAATTTACAGTTGGTCTTGGGGGGGGATCTGTGCTGGTGCAGGCATTGTGATGAATCTTCGAGCTAGCATGACATTGTCTTGTATTATATTGTATATTGGTCCCGTGTGGATCAGTTGGTAGAGCATGCCACTTGTCACAATGCCAGGGTTGTGGGTTCGATTCCCACGGGGAACCAGTAAGAAACATGTATGGACTCACTACTTACTGTATGTTGCTCTGGATAAGAGCTTCTTCTAAACGACTATAATGTAACAATCCTCCTTTGTCTGATGTTCCACCAGCCCCCCATGGTGACTGATACACAATACAGCCAGTCTCTAACTACAGACACTGTCCTTCTTGTTGATATGTGAAGTTGCCCTTGTCTCTTCATGGGAGGTGATGTCAATATGGGGTATTGTGATGTCATTATAGTACATAGTACTATAATATATAATGCTCAAAAAAATAAAGGGAACACTTAAACAACACAATGTAACTCCAAGTCAATCACACTTCTGTGAAATCAAACTGTCCACTTAGGAAGCAACACTGATTGACAATACATTTCACATGCTGTTGTGCAAATGCAATAGACAACAGGTGGACATTATAGGCAATTAGCAAGACACCCCCAATAAAGGAGTGGTTCTGCAGGTGGGGACCACAGACCACTTCTCAGTTCCTATGCTTCCTGGCTGATGTTTTGGTCACTTTTGAATGCTGGCGGTGCTTTCACTCTAGTGGTAGCATGAGACGGAGTCTACAACCCACACAAGTGGCTCAGGTAGTGCAGCTCATCCAGGATGGCACATCAATGCGAGCTGTGGCAAGAAGGTTTGCTGTGTCTGTCAGCGTAGTGTCCAGAGCATGGAGGCGCTACCAGGAGACAGCCCAGTACATCAGGAGACGTGGAGGAGGCCATAGGAGGGCAACAACCCAGCAGCAGGACCGCTACCTCCGCCTCTGTGCAAGGAGGAGCAGGAGAAGCACTGCCAGAGCCCTGCAAAATGACCTCCAGCAGGCCACAAATGTGCATGTGTCTGCTCAAACGGTCAGAAACAGACTCCATGAGGGTGGTATGAGGCCCCGACGTCCACAGGTGGGGGTTGTGCTTACAGCCCAACACCGTGCAGGACGTTTGGCATTTGCCAGAGAACACCAAGATTGGCAAATTCGCCACTGGCGCCCTGTGCTCTTCACAGATGAAAGCAGGTTCACACTGAGCACGTGACAGAGTCTGGAGACGCCATGGAGAACGTTCTGCTGCCTGCAACATCCTCCAGCATGACCGGTTTGGCGGTGGGTCAGTCATGGTGTGGGGTGGCATTTCTTTGGGGGGGGTCGCACAGCCCTCCATGTGCTCGCCATAGCCTGACTGCCATTAGGTACCGAGATGAGATCCTCAGACCCCTTGTGAGATCATATGCTGGTGCGGTTGGCCCTGGGTTCCTCCTAATGCAAGACAATGCTAGACCTCATGTGGCTGGAGTGTGTCAGCAGTTCCTGCAAGAGGAAGGCATTGATACTATGGACTGGCCCGCCCGTTCCCCAGACCTGAATCCAATTGAGCACATCTGGGACATCATGTCTCGCTCCATCCACCAACGCCACGTTGCACCACAGACTGTCCAGGAGTTGGCGGATGCTTTAGTCCAGGTCTGGGAGGAGATCCCTCAGGAGACCATCCGCCACCTCATCAGGAGCATGCCCAGGCGTTGTAGGGAGGTCATACAGGCACGTGGAGGCCACACACACTACTGAGCCTCATTTTGACTTGTTTTAAGGACATTACATCAAAGTTGGATCAGCCTGTAGTGTGGTTTTCCACTTTAATTTTGAGTGTGACTCCAAATCCAGACCTCCATGGGTTGATAAATTGGATTTCCATTGATTATTTTTGTGTGATTTTGTTGTCAGCACATTCAACTATGTAAAGAAAAAGTATTTAATAACATTATTTCTTTCATTCAGATCTAGGATGTGTTGTTTAAGTGTTCCCAGTGTAGTATAGTACTATGTATAGTAATTAGTAGCCTTTAACACATTTATCAATTTGACTTTTTTTTTTTTTTTTCAATTGCTAACATGCATTGGTCAAAACCCTGAAGTCACATTGGTCAAAACCTGAAGTCACATTGGTCAAACCTGAAGTCACATTGGTCAAAACCTGAAGTCACATTGGTCAAAACCTGAAGTCACATTGGTCAAAACCTGAAGTCACATTGGTCAAACCTGAAGTCACATTGGTCAAAACCTGAAGTCACATTGGTCAAACCTGAAGTCACATTGGTCAAAACCTGAAGTCACATTGGTCAAACCTGAAGTCACATTGGTCAAAACCTGAAGTCACATTGGTCAAACCTGAAGTCACATTGGTCAAAACCTGAAGTCACATTGGTCAAAACCCTGAAGTCACATTGGTCAAAACCTGTGGCTCAGTTGGTAGAGCATGGTGTTTGCAACGCCAGGGTTGTGGGTTCGATTCCCATGTGGGGCCAGTACAAAAAAAATGTATGAAATGGATGCATTCACTGCTGTAAGTCGCTCTGGATAAGAGCGTCTGCTAAATGACAAAAATGTAAACCTGAAGTCACATTGGTCAAACCTCTTCACACAGTCAAGCGAAACAGAAGTGCAGTATGTGGACCAAACTGTGAATCGTTTTTTTTTTCATTGCTTTCACACACAATGCATTCAATGACCACATTCTGTCCGAAATCCATCAACTCTTTTCTCATTCATGCTCCACCACCTGCTAAACTATATATTTGCAGCACGTGTTTTTTTCAAATGCTAAACACACTGTTTCCAATACTGTTAGAAACACATTCAAAACAGAATGATGGAAAATGTCGTGTATTTCTGCGGTAACCAGACGGAAACATAGAAAATAAAAATAAAATAATAATAAATGTATGAAATGTATGCATTCACTACTGTAAGTCGTCTGCTAAATGACTAAAATGTAAAAAATGTAAAATCTCAGCAGAATATTTAATCATTCCAAAACACAGCTGATTGCAATTTCAGCTGAAAGCCGACCCACGAGTCATGTTTTTTTTTTGTCTCGTTACCAAACAGACAAAAGAGGACGGCTTCGAGGGGAAATGATTTAGTTTGGAAACATGGGATCAAGGAAGACAGGTTGGTGGGGGGAAGAAGAGGGAGAATGCGTAGAGGACAAAGGAGAGGAAGACCAAGAGCGGTGGTCTCTGACGAGATAAGGGCCACAGTTATTGAGCATGTTGGTCTCTCTTTGAGAGAGAGGGGCCGGTTTAAAGGTGCAACCAAATCTGCAGCGTTCCACAGCTGCATCAATAATACGAATTCTCCGGCAAGACAACAGGTGAGCTGTGCTTCCGTCAATGATAATTGAACTACATATTACAGTACAATATGAGTGATTGTACTATACATGTTATTGTCTTTTTGTAATTGTTATTGCAGCCCTGGAATTTTAGGATTTTTTTTTCTCTTTCATTTAAAAAAAAGTATATTACTATATTTAAATATATAGAATAAATAAAGACTTGAAGCAATTTGCTGCAATTTCTGATTCATTCTTGCTACATATACTTTAGTACAGTCAAGAGTAAAAATGTGTTATTTTTATTCTATAATGAAATACTTAAAAAAAAAAAAATTGTATTTATTATTTATTACAAAAAACACAAGGAAGGGGTAACATTAAAGTATTAGAACATGAAGGACAAACAATGTATATAATGAAATACTGATTTATGTGAAAAATCATTCAAACTTCAAAGAGAACAGTTAATCATTTATGTAATGATCCCTGCTGTTAGTGTTTTTCAGGTCAGTGTGTTATGAGCGACAATGTTATGCTTTCTGAGTGAGAATTGTTTACCAGTGTTATGGGTCCAACGAGCTTATTTTGAGACATGTATGAAGTGGTTTGATGGTTTTGAGTGAGTTTTGGAAGTGAGATGAACGGTTTAGCCAAGAAGCATGTTGGTAATGCACACTGTGTGAACAGTTTTGAAAAAGTGGCTTCAGTATTGACCGACGTTTTTGGGAAAAAAAAAGAAAAAAAAACTGTAATAAAGTAAAGATTTATCCAATCAAATGTATTTATAACGACCTTTTTTGTTGTTGTTTTTATGTCACCATTTGTCACCAGGTGCTTTGTGATGGTGTTTTATAGTGCGTTACTGTAACATGGCAAGGCCCCTAAAAGAACAAGTAGAAACCCAGTGACCAAACCCTTCCTTCCTACAGTAATACAGTCAGCTTGAATGGGATTATGAAGCTGTTGATTTAGTTCTCATCCTAATGTTTGTTTCCCTGATTAGTCACTCAACAGCTTGTTGTGCTGCTGAAAGCAAAGCCTCTGGGGTTGTGTTCAACCCCAGAGAGAGAGAGAGACGTACTGTACGCCACCCTGCCTCCTATTAAATACTTCCTGATTGTGACAGTTCACGCTGGAAGCAGCTGAGCAGAAGAGTTTGACGGTATGTGGTGAACACTGCGTCAATCACAGGGTTTGTTGCTGGATAACTCGTACCCACCTACCCTGCCATACTGGCACAGAGGTCTGCATTATTCTGCTGTGGTACAGTGGCAGGCAGGCTGGCACACAGGTCTGTATAGTGGCAGGCCTGGCACACAGGTCTGTATAGTGGCAGGCTGGCACACAGGTCTGTATAGTGGCAGGCTGGCACACATGTCTGTATAGTGGCAGGCTGGCACACAGGTCTGTATAGTTGCAGGCCTGGCCCACAGGTCTGTATAGTGGCAGGCTGGCACACAGGTCTGTATAGTGGCAGGCCTGGCACACAGGTCTGTATAGTGGCAGGCAGGCTGGCACACAGGTCTGTATAGTGGCAGGCTGGCACACAGGTCTGTATAGTTGCAGGCCTGGCACACAGGTCTGTATAGTGGCAGGCTGGCACACAGGTCTGTATAGTGGCAGGCTGGCACACAGGTCTGTATAGTGGCAGGCTGGCACACAGGTCTGTATAGTTGCAGGCCTGGCACACAGGTCTGTATAGTGGCAGGCAGGCTGGCACACAGGTCTGTATAGTGGCAGGCTGGCACACAGGTCTGTATAGTGGCAGGCTGGCACACAGGTCTGTATAGTTGCAGGCCTGGCACACAGGTCTGTATAGTGGCAGGCAGGCTGGCACACAGGTCTGTATAGTGGCAGGCTGGCACACAGGTCTGTATAGTGGCAGGCCTGGCACACAGGACTGTATAGTGGCAGGCTGGCACACAGGTCTGTATAGTGGCAGGCTGGCACACAGGACTGTATAGTGGCAGGCTGGCACACAGGACTGTATAGTGGCAGGCCTGGCACACAGGTCTGTATAGTGGCAGGCAGGCTGGCACACAGGTCTGTATAGTGGCAGACAGGTTGGCACACAGGTCTGTATAGTGGCAGGCAGGCTGGCACACAGGTCTGTATAGTGGCAGGCTGGCACACAGGTCTGTATAGTGGCAGGCAGGCTGGCACACAGGTCTGTATAGTGGCAGGCTGGCACACAGGACTGTATAGTGGCAGGCAGGCTGGCACACAGGTCTGTATAGTGGCAGGCTGGCTGGCACACAGGTCTGTATAGTGGCAGGCTGGCACACAGGTCTGTATAGTGGCAGGCTGGCACACAGGTCTGTATAGTGGCAGGCCGGCACACAGGTCTGTATAGTGGCAGGCAGGCTGGCACACAGGTCTGTGTAGTGGCAGCCTGGCACACAGGTCTGTATAGTGGCAGGCTGGCACACAGGTCTGTATAGTGGCAGCCTGGCACACAGGTCTGTATAGTGGCAGGCTGGCACACAGGACTGTATAGTGGCAGGCTGGCACACAGGTCTGTATAGTGGCAGGCAGGCTGGCACACAGGTCTGTATAGTGGCAGGCCTGGCACACAGGTCTGTATAGTGGCAGGCTGGCACACAGGTCTGTATAGTGGCAGGCTGGCACACATGTCTGTATAGTGGCAGGCTGGCACACAGGTCTGTATAGTGGCAGGCCTGGCACACAGGACTGTATAGTGGCAGGCAGGCTGGCACACAGGTCTGTATAGTGGCAGGCTGGCACACAGGTCTGTATAGTTGCAGGCCTGGCACACAGGTCTGTATAGTGGCAGGCTGGCACACAGGTCTGTATAGTGGCAGGCTGGCACACAGGTCTGTATAGTGGCAGGCTGGCACACAGGTCTGTATAGTGGCAGGCTGGCACACAGGTCTGTATAGTGGCAGGCAGGCTGGCACACAGGTCTGTATAGTGGCAGGCCTGGCACACAGGTCTGTATAGTGGCAGGCTGGCACACAGGTCTGTATAGTGGCAGGCTGGCACACATGTCTGTATAGTGGCAGGCTGGCACACAGGTCTGTATAGTGGCAGGCCTGGCACACAGGACTGTATAGTGGCAGGCAGGCTGGCACACAGGTCTGTATAGTGGCAGGCTGGCACACAGGTCTGTATAGTTGCAGGCCTGGCACACAGGTCTGTATAGTGGCAGGCTGGCACACAGGTCTGTATAGTGGCAGGCTGGCACACAGGTCTGTATAGTGGCAGGCTGGCACACAGGTCTGTATAGTGGCAGGCTGGCACACAGGTCTGTATAGTGGCAGGCTGGCACACAGGTCTGTATAGTGGCAGGCCTGGCACACAGGACTGTATAGTGGCAGGCTGGCACACAGGTCTGTATAGTGGCAGGCTGGCACACAGGACTGTATAGTGGCAGGCTGGCACACAGGACTGTATAGTGGCAGGCCTGGCACACAGGTCTGTATAGTGGCAGGCAGGCTGGCACACAGGTCTGTATAGTGGCAGGCAGGCTGGCACACAGGTCTGTATAGTGGCAGGCAGGTTGGCACACAGGTCTGTATAGTGGCAGGCAGGCTGGCACACAGGTCTGTATAGTGGCAGGCAGGCTGGCACACAGGTCTGTATAGTGGCAGGCAGGCTGGCACACAGGTCTGTATAGTGGCAGGCTGGCACACAGGTCTGTATAGTGGCAGGCAGGCTGGCACACAGGTCTGTATAGTGGCAGGCTGGCACACAGGTCTGTATAGTGGCAGGCCGGCACACAGGTCTGTATAGTGGCAGGCAGGCTGGCACACAGGTCTGTGTAGTGGCAGCCTGGCACACAGGTCTGTATAGTGGCAGGCTGGCACACAGGTCTGTATAGTGGCAGCCTGGCACACAGGTCTGTATAGTGGCAGGCTGGCACACAGGACTGTATAGTGGCAGGCTGGCACACAGGTCTGTATAGTGGCAGGCAGGCTGGCACACAGGTCTGTATAGTGGCAGCCTGGCACACAGGTCTGTATAGTGGCAGGCCTGGCACACAGGTCTGTATAGTGGCAGGCTGGCACACAGGTCTGTATAGTGGCAGGCTGGCACACAGGTCTGTATAGTGGCAGGCTGGCACACAGGTCTGTATAGTGGCAGGCTGGCACACAGGTCTGTATAGTGGCAGGCCGGCACACAGGTCTGTATAGTGGCAGGCTGGCACACAGGTCTGTATAGTGGCAGGCAGGCTGGCACACAGGTCTGTATAGTGGCAGGCTGGCACACAGGTCTGTATAGTGGCAGGCAGGCTGGCACACAGGTCTGTATAACGGCAGGCAGGCTGGCACACAGGTCTGTATAGTGGCAGGCGGCTGGCACACAGGTCTGTATAGTGGCAGGCTGGCACACAGGTCTGTATAATGGCAGGCTGGCACACAGGTCTGTATAGTGCTGTAAGAGGGTCATGGCTAGATCGGTTACAGCTTTTGTCAAACGTACATCAAAAGTTGAAAATGTTTGCATTTTAACCGACCCTTGACCTAACCATTTTCCTAATTCTCCTAACCTGCTACGTTAATTCTCCTAACCTGCTACGTTAATTCTCCTAACCTGCTACGTCAATTCTCCTAACCTGCTACGTCAATTCTCCTAACCTGCTACGTTAATTCTCCTAACCTGCGGTGTTAATTCTCCTAACCTGCGGTGTTAATTCTCCTAACCTGCGGTGTTAATTCTCCTAACCTGCTGTGTTAATTCTCCTAACCTGCTACCTTAATTCTCCTAACCTGCTACCTTAATTCTCCTAACCTGCTACCTTAATTCTCCTGACCTGCTACGTCAATTCTCCTAACCTCCTACCTTAATTCTCCTGACCTGCTACGTTAATTCTCCTAACCTCCTAACCTGCTACGTTAATTCTCCTAACCTGCTACCTTAATTCTCCTAACCTGCTACGTTAATTCTCCTAACCTGCTACGTCAATTCTCCTAACCTCCTACCTTAATTCTCCTGACCTGCTACGTTAATTCTCCTAACCTCCTAACCTGCTACGTTAATTCTCCTAACCTGCTACCTTAATTCTCCTAACCTGCTACGTTAATTCTCCTAACCTCCTAACCTCCTACGTTAATTCTCCTAACCTGCTACCCTTAATTCTCCTAACCTGCTACGTTAATTCTCCTAACCTGCTACGTTAGTTCTCCTAACCTGCTACGTTAATTCTCCTAACCTGCTACGTTAGTTCTCCTAACCTGCTACGTTAATTCTCTTAACCTGCTACGTTAATTCTCCTAACCTGCTACGTTAATTCTCCTAACCTGCTACGTTAATTCTCCTAACCTGCTACGTTAATTCTCCTAACCTGCTACATTAATTCTCTTAACCTGCTACGTTAATTCTCCTAACCTGCTACGTTAATTCTCCTAACCTGCGGTGTTAATTCTCCTAACCTGCGGTGTTAATTCTCCTAACCTGCTACGTTAATTCTCCTGACCTGCTACGTCAATTCTCCTAACCTGCTATGTTAATTCTCCTGACCTGCTACGTTAGAAAATTAAGTGCTGATGACTCATCACTAGTCACGTCAGCTACCACAGCAAGTGACGTCAGTGCAACACTTAACAAAGAGCTGCAGTCAGTTTTAGAATATAAAAACATTGTATTTGGGACAAATCATTTGCTAAACCTCAACTAAATCTTGTAATAAATAATGTGGAAATTGACCAAGTTGAGGTGACTAAACTGCTTGGAGTTACCCTGGATTGTAAACTGTCCTGATCAAAACATAATGATGCAACAGTAGATAAGATGTGGAGAAGTCTGCCCGTAATTAAGCACTGCTCTGCCTTAACAACACTGTCAACAAAACAAGTCCTACAGGCCCTGGTTTTAATCACACCTGGACGACTGCCCAGTCGTGTGGTCTGGTGCCACAAAGAGAGACTTAGGAAAATTGCAATTGGCTCAGAACAAGGCAGCACGGCTGGCCCTTAAATGTAGACAGAGAGCGAACATCAATAACATTCTTGTCAATCTCTTCTGGCTCAAAGTAGAGGAGAGATTGACTTCATCACTACTTGTTTTTTTTTGTTTTTTTACGAGAGGCATTGACGTGTTGAAAGCAGCGAACTGTCTGTTCAAAAACGACTAGCACACAGCTCATTCACCCATGCATAACCCCACAAGACATGCAACTAGGGGTCTTTTCAAGGTCCAGAAAAGATGTTGTACTACACAGCGACATATTCCACATCAGGTAACTCAAGCGAGCATTAAAATCTGATTTTAAAAACCTTAATAAAAAATTAAAAAACCCAGATAAAACACCTCACAATACGGACTGTGGAGACACACGCACACACACACACACCCACTCAGGGATGTTGTGGTATTGTGTATATTATATTGTAAATGTGTAATAATGTATTGTGTTATTGATGATGTAACCGTTGTTGTGATGTCCCCGTTCGGACTCCAGGAACAGTAGCAGCTGCTAAATGGGATCCTATCCCATCTAGTCCAAACCCTGTCAGAGCCCAGGCAAATTCATGTTATTTATTCCAAGTCCTTCCCCACTAAAACTGGCAATAGCCTGACTGTCCCAGTAACATTAAAGTAGGTTAACTATTAAAGTCACAAGATGTTGGTGAAGGGAGGACGGTTAAAACTAATGACTGGAATGGACTTAAAAACAGAAACCACGTGTTTGATACCATTCCATTCCAGCCATTACTATGAACCTGACCTCCCTAATTAAGGTGCCACCAGCCTCCTGTGAATAAAGTGCAGTTGGTTACAGATCTTGTCCTTAGAGCGAGAGCACGTGATACGATCGCTCGGTTTGTCACAGGCGTCGAAAAGGGACAGACCAAGGCGCGGCGTGTTGACTGCTCACCTTCTTTTATTTTGTGAGAGAACACTTAAACAAAACGACAGTTCCGTAAGGTACTAACTATACGAAGAAAAATAAAAACAACCACCCACAAAACCCAACGGGAAAACAGGCTGCCTAAGTATGGCTTCCAATCGGAGACAACGAAAAAAAACCTAGCCTCTGATTGGAAACCATACTCGGCCAAACATGGAAAACCGAAACATAGAAATAGAAAACTAGAACCAAAAAAAACCCGAAACACACAAAACAAACCCCCCCCCTGCCACGCCCTGACCATACTACTATGGCAAATTATCCTTTTTCACTGGTCAGAACGTGACACAGTTATAAAGCTATATTTGAGTGTGGTGTGAGTGACCCGTGCTAGTCTGTGAATGATGGTATTTAATGAAGTGTTGGAATGAAGGTGGCCTCTTTAGCACCATTACAGACATAACGGCAACTTATAAATGAGGCTGGTGTGTCTGTGGTCAGGTTTCACTAGTGGTAGTCCAAGGTCAGGAAACAAAACAGGCCTTCTCTGCGAGGGAAGTAAACACAATATAAATCTAAAAAAAGACACAATTGACAGATTCAGTTGAAATTTTTTTTTTTTTTTTCCTGCTCGTGGTTTATAATGTTGTCATCCAGGGGCGCAACATTTTTGTTATTGTTTCTGACCTAACAAAAGCACTGAGGTGCCATCAGAGCTACTAACCACAGGGATGGATGGCTGAAAAACACACACACTGTGATCAGAGCTACTAACCACAGGGATGGATGGCTGAAAAACACACACACTGTGATCAGAGCTACTAACCACAGGGATGGATGGCTGAAAAACACACACACTGTGATCAGAGCTACTAACCACAGGGATGGATGGCTGAAAAACACACACACTGTGATCAGAGCTACTAACCACAGGGATGGATGGCTGAAAAACACACACACTGTGATCAGAGCTACTAACCACAGGGATGGATGGCTGAAAAACACACACACTGTGATCAGAGCTACTAACCACAGGGATGGATGGCTGAAAAACACACACACTGTGATCAGAGCTACTAACCACAGGGATGGATGGCTGAAAAACACACACACTGTGA
>NC_138313.1:49960000-50005000 GCF_965601325.2 Salmo salar | reverse complement strand
GACAGAGCATGAGAGGATCTGCGGAGAAGAACGGGAGAAACTCCCCAAATACAGGTGTGCCAAGCTTGTAGCATCATATCCAAGAAGACTCGAGGCTGTAATCGCTGCCAAAGGCGCTTCAACAAAGTACTGAGTAAAGGGTCTGAATACTTATGTAAATGTGATATCAGTTTTAATGCTTTGTCATTATGGGGTATTGTGATGTCATTATGGGGTATTGTGATGTCATTATGGGGTATTGTGATGTCATTATGGGGTATTGTGATGTCATTATGGGTTATTGTGATGTCATTATGGGGTATTGTGATGTCATTATGGGTTATTGTGATGTCATTATGGGGTATTGTGATGTCATTATGGGGTAATGTGTGTAGATTGATGAGGTAAAAAAGCAATTTAATCCATTTTAGAAGAAAGCTGTAATGTAACAACATGTGGAAAAAGTGAAGGGGTCTGAATACTTTTCCTGAATGCACGTCATATCTCTCTGCGGTCAAATTGCAGTCTACAAATGATTTGTAATTTATGTTCTGGCCCCTCGACCATCCTCTCAGGAAAAAACAAATAGTCCCGTTTGTTGATAGTTGATGATCTCTTGGCTATATCTGGTCACAGCAGCAGACTGTCCATGCTGCCAGCTGCCTTTTACACAGGACACAGGTCCCATGCTGGCTCTGCACATTCACAGAGGAGGGGGGGGGGGGGGGGGGCATGAAATGGCAGCAGGGACAGTCAGCACCTCACCCTTGCTATGATTAATTAACCCTGCCGGTATTATTTAAAGCCTTGAATTAATCATCCAGCAGGGTGAGGGAGAGGTTAGCTGATAGATTAAGGTTAGAGGAAAGTTTGTGGATTTGAAGTGTAAATGTTTGTTTTGCAGTTCTGAAGTACTGTTACTTGCTGCCACATCGAAATAAGCCACACAAAAAAAAAAGCCAGTTCAAATTGACCAGGCCCACGTGCAGATCCTGGTGTTTCTATTGGTAGATATAACTGTAGTATATATTGGTAGATATATTTGTGGTATATAATGGTAGATATATTTGTGGAATATATTGGTAGATATAATTGTAGTATATATTGGTAGATATATTTGTGATATATATTGGTAGATATATTTGTGGTATATATTGGTAGATATATTTGTGATATATATTGGTAGATATATTTGTGGTATATAATGGTAGATATATTTGTGATATATATTGGTAAGTATATTTGTGATATATATTGGTAGATATATTTGTGGTATATATTGGTAGATATATTTGTGATATATATTGGTAGATATATTTGTAGTATATATTGGTAGATATATTTGTGGTATATAATGGTAGATATATTTGTGATATATATTGGTAAGTATATTTGTGGTATATATTGGTAGATATATTTGTGGTATATATTGGTAGATATATTTGTGATATATATTGGTAGATATATTTGTGGTATATAATGGTAGATATATTTGTGATATATATTGGTAAGTATATTTGTGGAATATATTGGTAGATATAATTGTAGTATATATTGGTAGATATATTTGTGGTATATAATGGTAGATATATTTGTGATATATATTGGTAAGTATATTTGTGGTATATATTGGTAGATATATTTGTGATATATATTGGTAGATATAACTGTAGTATATATTGGTAGATATATTTGTGGTATATATTGGTAGATATATTTGTGATATATATTGGTAGATATATTTGTAGTATATATTGGTAGATATATTTGTGGTATATAATGGTAGATATATTTGTGATATATATTGGTAAGTATATTTGTGGTATATATTGGTAGATATATTTGTGGTATATATTGGTAGATATATTTGTGATATATATTGGTAGATATATTTGTGGTATATAATGGTAGATATATTTGTGATATATATTGGTAAGTATATTTGTGGAATATATTGGTAGATATAATTGTGGTATATATTGGTAGATATATTTGTGATATATAATGGTAGATATATTTGTGATATATATTGGTAAGTATATTTGTGGAATATATTGGTAGATATATTTGTAGGTATATATTGGTAGATATATTTGTGGTATATAATGGTAGATATATTTGTGATATATATTGGTAAGTATATTTGTGGAATATATTGGTAGATATATTTGTAGTATATATTGGTAGATATATTTGTGGTATATAATGGTAGATATATTTGTGATATATATTGGTAAGTATATTTGTGGAATATATTGGTAGATATATTTGTAGTATATATTGGTAGATATATTTGTGGTATATAATGGTAGATATATTTGTGATATATATTGGTAAGTATATTTGTGGAATATATTGGTAGATATATTTGTGGTATATATTGGTAGATATATTTGTGATATATATTGGTAGATATATTTGTGATATATATTGGTAAGTATATTTGTGGAATATATTGGTAGATATATTTGTGGTATATATTGGTAGATATATTTGTGATATATATTGGTAGATATATTTGTGATATATATTGGTAGATATATTTGTGATATATATTGGTAAGTATATTTGTGTCAACGCACAATGAGGACAGTGGCAGTCTAGTCTGAGGAAACATCCTGGAACAATGAAACACCAGATTTTTAGCTTCAGGATGACTTTACCCTGGAGTCTGTAGTTCAGGATGACTTTACCCTGGAGTCTGCGGTTCAGGATGACTTTACCCTGGAGTCTGTAGTTCAGGATGACTTTACCCTGGAGTCTGTAGTTCAGGATGACTTTACCCTGGAGTCTGTAGTTCAGGGTGACTTTACCCTGGAGTCTGCAGTTCAGGATGACTTTACCCTGGAGTCTGCGGTTCAGGATGACTTTACCCTGGAGTCTGCGGTTCAGGATGACTTTACCCTGGAGTCTGTAGTTCAGGATGACTTTACCCTGGAGTCTGTAGTTCAGGATGACTTTACCCTGGAGTCTGCGGTTCAGGATGACTTTACCCTGGAGTCTGCAGTTCAGGATGACTTTACCCTGGAGTCTGTAGTTCAGGATGACTTTACCCTGGAGTCTGTAGTTCAGGATGACTTTACCCTGGAGTCTGTAGTTCAGGATGACTTTACCCTGGAGTCTGTAGTTCAGGGTGACTTTACCCTGGAGTCTGCGGTTCAGGATGACTTTACCCTGGAGTCTGTAGTTCAGGATGACTTTACCCTGGAGTCTGTAGTTCAGGGTGACTTTACCCTGGAGTCTGTAGTTCAGGATGACTTTACCCTGGAGTCTGTAGTTCAGGATGACTTTACCCTGGAGTCTGTAGTTCAGGATGACTTTACCCTGGAGTCTGTAGTTCAGGATGACTTTACCCTGGAGTCTGTAGTTCAGGATGACTTTACCCTGGAGTCTGTAGTTCAGGGTGACTTTACCCTGGAGTCTGTAGTTCAGGATGACTTTACCCTGGAGTCTGTAGTTCAGGGTGACTTTACCCTGGAGTCTGTAGTTCAGGATGACTTTACCCTGGAGTCTGTAGTTCAGGATGACTTTACCCTGGAGTCTGCGGTTCAGGATGACTTTACCCTGGAGTCTGTAGTTCAGGATGACTTTACCCTGGAGTCTGTAGTTCAGGATGACTTTACCCTGGAGTCTGTAGTTCAGGATGACTTTACCCTGGAGTCTGTAGTTCAGGATGACTTTACCCTGGAGTCTGTAGTTCAGGATGACTTTACCCTGGAGTCTGTAGTTCAGGATGACTTTACCCTGGAGTCTGTAGTTCAGGATGACTTTACCCTGGAGTCTGCGGTTCAGGATGACTTTACCCTGGAGTCTGCAGTTCAGGATGACTTTACCCTGGAGTCTGCGGTTCAGGATGACTTTACCCTGGAGTCTGCAGTTCAGGATGACTTTACCCTGGAGTCTGTAGTTCAGGATGACTTTACCCTGGAGTCTGCGGTTCAGGATGACTTTACCCTGGAGTCTGTAGTTCAGGATGACTTTACCCTGGAGTCTGTAGTTCAGGATGACTTTACCCTGGAGTCTGTAGTTCAGGATGACTTTACCCTGGAGTCTGTAGTTCAGGGTGACTTTACCCTGGAGTCTGTAGTTCAGGATGACTTTACCCTGGAGTCTGTAGTTCAGGATGACTTTACCCTGGAGTCTGTAGTTCAGGATGACTTTACCCTGGAGTCTGCGGTTCAGGATGACTTTACCCTGGAGTCTGTGGTTCAGGATGACTTTACCCTGGAGTCTGTAGTTCAGGATGACTTTACCCTGGAGTCTGCAGTTCAGGATGACTTTACCCTGGAGTCTGTAGTTCAGGATGACTTTACCCTGGAGTCTGCGGTTCAGGATGACTTTACCCTGGAGTCTGCGGTTCAGGATGACTTTACACTGTTAACAAAGAACATTTCAGCGCTACCAGAGCTTCCACTCACCCACCAACCCACCCACCCCACACACACACACAGGCATGTAGGGGTGATGAAATGTGTCCTCTCTCACCTCGCTGTCTTTCTCTGAACCATCGCTCTCTCTCTCCTCCATGACAGAAGAAAGGACAGAGCAGCTGGGGTTAGGGAGACTTGTCATCGGGTGGATGATGTCTCCCCCTGCCAAACACATCCCAATGTCCCAGGGCAGTGATGGGGACATTGCCCTGTGTATCGTGTTTCCGGATGGAACGTTAAACGTGTATCCTGACTCTCTGTGGTCGCTAAAGAGTCCATGGCACTTATCGTAAGAGTAGGGGTGTTAACCCTGGTGTCCTCGCTAAATTCCCAAGCTGGCCCTCATACCATCATGGTCACCTAATCCTCCCCTGCTTACAATTGGCTCATTCATCCCCCCCCCCCCCTCCTCCTCCTCTCCCCTGTAACTATTCCCCAGGTCGTTGCTGTAAATCAGAATGTGTTCTCAGTCAACTTACCTGGTGAAATAAAATACCGGGTTCAATATATAAATAAAACGCAAGGAGGCATGCGTTCGCGCGCAGGCACACACACACACACACACACACACACACACACACACACACACACACACGCGACAGCCGTAGTACCAGCGGATTATCACTAGCATAGCAGTAAAAGGAGCCAGGTGGCAGCAAGAGTCAAACCCAATGAACTGAATGAACCCAAGCTCATATTGAATAACCAACACTTCACACTACACCTCAGCCTGTTACTGCTACACCTCGGCCTGTTACTGCTACACCTCGGCCTGTTACCTGCTAGACCTCGGCCTGTTACCTGCTAGACCTCGGCCTGTTACCTGCTAGACCTCGGCCTGTTACCTGCTAGACCTCGGCCTGTTACCTGCTAGACCTCGGCCTGTTACCTGCTAGACCTCGGCCTGTTACCTGCTAGACCTCGGCCTGTTACCTGCTAGACCTCGGCCTGTTACCTGCTAGACCTCGGCCTGTTACCTGCTAGACCTCGGCCTGTTACCTGCTAGACCTCAGCCTGGGTTCAGATACCACAGTTGGCTTTAGCCGGCTTGGTACCAGATGGGCTGAGTTGGGTACTAATACTCTATAGGTTCTACTACACCAGGAAAATTCAATCAAACCCAGAAAAAAAAGTATTTTAAATGATTTCAGATTGTATTTGAATCCAGGTGTGTCTACTGCTACTTGACCCGTTAACACACCATTGGACAGATATACTGACAGGTTAGTTAACCCACCATTGGACAGATATACTGACAGGTTAGTTAACACACCACTAGACAGATATACTGACAGGTTAGTTAACACACCACTAGACAGATATACTGACAGGTTAGTTAACACACCACTAGACAGATATACTGACAGGTTAGTTAACACACCACTAGACAGATATACTGACAGGTTAGTTACCACACCACTAGACAGATATACTGACAGGTTAGTTAACACACCACTAGACAGATATACAGATATACTGACAGGTTAGTTAACCCACCACTAGACAGATATACTGACAGGTTAGTTAACCCACCACTGGACAGATATACTGACAGGTTAGTTAACACACCACTGGACAGATATACTGACAGGTTAGTTAACCCACCACTGGACAGATATACTGACAGGTTAGTTAACACACCACTGGACAGATATACTGACAGGTTAGTTAACACACCACTGGACAGATATACTGACAGGTTAGTTAACCCACCACTGGACATAACTTTATAAGGTTATGAGATCAAGGGCTAGAACCCAGGCTATAAATCATAATCTGTTTTATGCGTTTGTTCCCTTTAATTAAAGTAGATTTCTTCTCTGATAATTCACATAAATAGAATAGAACTGTGTGTGTTCAGGGTTTGGATGAAATATATCACATGTAATTGTCTCCAGCTGAAATGTTCAAACATACCTGGACTGTGTTTAATGAGATATATTGCTGAGTGTGTATATGACATGTATTTGACTCACAAAAATGATTTAAATCCAGATTTATGTGTCTCTATGGTCCAGACCTCCATGTGTCTCTATGGTCCAGACCTCCATGTGTCTCTATGGTCCAGACCTCCATGTGTCTCTGTGGTCCAGACCTCCATGTGTCTCTATGGTCCAGACCTCCATGTGTCTATGGTCCAGACCTACGGTCCAGACCTACATGTGTCTATGGTCCAGACCTCCATGTGTCTCTGTGGTCCAGACCTCCATGTGTCTCTATGGTCCAGACCTCCATGTGTCTCTATGGTCCAGACCTCCATGTGTCTCTGTGGTCCAGACCTCCATGTGTCTCTATGGTCCAGACCTCCATGTGTCTCTATGGTCCAGACCTCCATGTGTCTCTATGGTCCAGACCTCCATGTGTCTCTGTGGTCCAGACCTCCATGTGTCTATGGTCCAGACCTACATGTGTCTATGGTCCAGACCTACATGTGTCTATGGTCCAGACCTCCATGTGTCTCTATGGTCCAGACCTCCATGTGTCTCTATGGTCCAGACCTCCATGTGTCTCTATGGTCCAGACCTCCATGTGTCTCTGTGGTCCAGACCTCCATGTGTCTCTATGGTCCAGACCTCCATGTGTCTCTATGGTCCAGACCTCCATGTGTCTCTATGGTCCAGACCTCCATGTGTCTCTATGGTCCAGACCTCCATGTGTCTCTATGGTCCAGACCTCCATGTGTCTTTATGGTCCAGATAGACTAGTAGTGTCAGTATTAGGTTGAATTTACACATTGAACCAGCCAGCCAGGCTTTAGGGTTAAATTACAGAGAGATGATCCCAGGGAAACTTTATCTGTAGAGACCAGTGGAGGAGGCTCAGAGGAGGAAGGGGAGGTTAAACATTAAAAAAAAGTTATCATTTTTAGATAAAACTAAACTAACTATATTCACCTGACCAAATAATTGATTAACATACTGGGTAGCAGTAGCCTCAACAGCACTCTGTAGGATAGCACCATGGTGTAGCCGGAGGACAGCTAGCTTCCGTCCTCCTCTTGGTACATTGACTTCAATACAAAACCTTGGAGGCTCATGGTTCTCACCCCCTTCCATAGACTTACACAGTAATTATGACAACTTCCGGAGGACGTCCTCCAGCCTATCAGAGCTATTGCAGCACGAACTGACATGTTGTCCACTCAATCAAAGGATCAGAGAAAGAAAATCTAGTACTGAAAGCATAAGCTACAGCTAGCTAGCACTGCAGTTGTCACGTCCTGGCCAGTATAAGGGTTAATTGTCATTTTAGTATGGTCAGGACGTGGCAGAGGGTATTTGTTTTATGTGGTTCAGGGTGGTGTATTAGTTAGGAGGGCGTTTGATTTATTATTTCCGGGTTTTGAGTTATGGTCTATGTTGATGTATTTCTATGTGTAGTCTGGTTGATCTGTTTCTATGTTGAGTTAATTGGGGTGGACTTCCAATTGAAGGCAGCTGTGTGGTGTTGCCTTTGATTGGAAGTCCTATATTAGTTGGGTGTGTTTGTCTGTTTAATTGTGGGAGATTGTTCCGTGTTTAGTGTGTGTAAACCTAACAGGACTGTCAGTCTATCGTGCGTTCGTTTTTGTTATTTTGTATGTTCGTTTTGGAATTTATTAAAAGTTCAAAATGAACCATCTCAACTCTGCTACATATTGGTCCTCATTTTCCGATGATGATTTCGCCATATCGTCCTCCGACGAAGAAATCCCTGACAGCAGTGTATAAAATGTAGTGAGTAGTTCACTCAAAGAGAGAGAAAGACAATAGTTGAACAGTTTTGAACAACTTAATTTCTTCAAAATGAAGGAAGGAGCGAGAGAGATTGCTATATTTTGTCATTTTTCCCCCCCCACTTTCACTTACTTAGCTAGGAAATGCAGCTAGCTAGTTTAGCCTACTCAAGCACCCTGCTCAAACAGAGAGGCATGCTATGTTAGCTAGCTGGCTATAACTATCCAACACTGGAACTCTTCCAAGTCAAGGTAAGCTTTTGGTTTTAACAAATTTATTGCCACCGGGGCACGCCAGTGTAACTACTAAACTGCTTACTGACTGTACTGCATGATTGTAGTGGGTTTACCAATGCGGTAGTATTATCTATGGTGACAATGACGTAGGCCTTGTGTAATGGTTAGCAGTTATGATATGAAGGTTTGGCTTGGAAAGGTTTTTTTCCGCCTGGTCACAGACATTTGATGTGTTTGTGCATTGAAGTCCACAAGCGAGGGGGAAAAGGTGAGAGGAGGGGAGGCGTGTAGATGCGAGAAGGAATACAACGTGGCTGCTATGAATGCGAACTGTGTTTACGCGTTATCAGGCTGGGTCTATTCATTCCGCTGATTCTGTTGAAAAAACGTTTCTTAAAAAAACGGAAGCAAACGGAACGAAAACAGGGATAAACAGGGGATTTGATTTGATAAACATACCTGAATTTGTCCAATAGAAACTCTCTTGTTTGTAACTGTTGGGACTAATGATTACACCCTAGATCAGCTAGATGCAGGAAAGAGGGTGCAAGGTGCTATTGAATATGTCTCTGTCTGTCCATGTGTCTCTGTCTGTCACCTTAAATTTGTCTCTTGACATTAAAGTATCATGTAGTAGCCTAAACCTATCAATGTTACATTGAGCTGGATGAATGGAATATGCTGTATAGAAACAAGGCAATAGAAGGAATATAAATGACAGTCATCCAATATGCTGTAATAGAAATAAGGCCATGCTCATAAATTTTAAAAAAAAAGTAATCGTCCTCCCTCATCTTAAAATGGCACCGACCTCCACTGTTATAGACATATATTAATGTGTATATGTCTATACCAGTGCTGCCACACACACACAGACACACACAACACACACACACACACACAGCAATCTCTGGCCCCTTCTATTTATTTTTGCTCTCAGTTCAAAATCTAATTTTTGACGTTGAAATATATATGAACTACAATCTCTTCATTGTCTGCTGAAGTTGCCACGAACAGATACGAACAATTTAATCACATGACTTATTGATGCCCATCAGATGAAAAGTCTCATTGTTTTGTCCAAAAGCATCACCGTCAAAATCAATAATTTACAGTTGGTCTTGGGGGGGGGGGGGGGGGGGGGTCTGTGCTGGTGCAGGCATTGTGATGGAATCTTTGAGTGAGTGAGTGACATTATATAGCATTATATTGTATGTGTAACGGCTGTCTGTGGAAAGAGTAGACCAAGGTGCAGCGGAGTTAGTGTTCATCTTGAATTTTAATACGAACAAAGAGAACACTACAAAAATGAACAAAACACGACAGCAAAAACAGTCCTGTTAGGATACACTCTAAACAGAAACAATTACCCACAAAACCCAAAGGAAAAACAGGCTCCTTTATGTGTGACTCCCAATCAGCAACAACGAACTACAGCTGTGCCTGATTGGGAGCCACACACGGCCCAAAACAAAGAAATACAAAAACATAGAAAAATTAACATAGAACGCCCACCCAAAGAAACACCCTGGCCTGAACAAAAACCCCTCTCTATGGCCAGGGCGTTACAGTATGCAATGAAACAATCAATCAAGTGTCTATTGTCTAATGCCTCCACCCGTCCAGGCCACATGGTGACCGGTACACAAGGTAACCACTCTTAGAATAACAGATCTTATGTTAACGGAACGCAAAAGACGAAGAATCAGATAACGATGAAGAAGAGTACACAGCAGTGACGCTGAATATGAGGCTGTCGATTTAGCTCTCATCCTCCTGTTTGCTTGTTGATTTGTTCTGGGTAACCATAGAGACGCACTGTACGGTGGCTTGGAGGTGACATCTGGGTAACCATAGAGACGCACTGTACGGTGGCTTGGAGGTGACATCTGGGTAACCATAGAGACGCACTGTACGGTGGCTTTGAAGGTGACATCTGGGTAACCATAGAGACGCACTGTACGGTGGCTTTGAAGGTGACATCTGGGTAACCATAGAGACGCACTGTACGGTGGCTTGAAGGTGACATCTGGGTAACCATAGAGACGCACTGTACGGTGGCTTTGAAGGTGACATCTGGGTAACCATAGAGATGCACTGTACGGTGGCTTTGAAGGTGACATCTGGGTAACCATAGAGACGCACTGTACGGTGGCTTGGAGGTGACATCTGGGTAACCATAGAGATGCACTGTACAGTGGCTTGAAGGTGACATTTGTCTTGCAATGTGCCTGCCTCCTGCCACCACACTGCTATAAAAACTTCCTGGTTCTGACAGTTCACACCGGAAGCAGCTGAGCAGAGGAGCTTTTAGGGAGGTGCATAACACCCTGACCTTTTATCAATTGCTCGTCCTAATATTTATATATTCCTTAATTCCATTCTTTTACTTTTAGATTTGTGTGTATTTGTTGTGAATTGTTAGATACTACTGCACAGTTGGAGCTAGGAACACAAGCGTTACGCTACACCCCAAATAACATCTGCTAAACGTGTGTGTGTGACAAATAAAATGTAATTCGAATTAGATTTGCTCAACAGCCTCCATCCTCTCTTGCCTCCTTTTTTTTTTTGGGGGGGGGGGGGGGAAGGTCAAAGGTTAATGGAGGAGAGTTAAATAAGTAGCATATTGTTTATTATTTATTTTTTAAACGTGTGTCTTCTGACAAAACAGCAGATTCAGAAAGTGTGGTAGATTTCAAAACTGTTCTGCCGTAGGATAAACATGTATCCTCAATCAAAGGTGGCTATGGAGGAGGGGAGGACAGTCTTCCGTTCACCTACTAACTGATTCACACACTCCTCAACCACATCGGTCACAGACGATGGAGGACAGAAGACGGTCTTTTGGCCAAACGAGAATCTCCCTGTCTGTCTGTCTGTCTGTCTGTCTGTCTGTCTGTCTGTCTGTCTGTCTGTCTGTCTGTCTGTCTGTCTGTCTGTCTGTCTGTCTGTCTGTCTGTCTGTCTGTCTGTCTGTCTGTCTGTCTGTCTGTCTGTCACACACACACACACCCTCCCTCTTATTCTGTCTGCTGGAGTTTGGACAAAGGGCTGGTAGGATTCATGTTATTTATTCCAAGTCCTTCCCCACTAAAACTGGCAATAGCCTGACTGTCCCAGTAACATTAAAGTAGGTTAACTATTAAAGTCACAAGATGTTGGTGAAGGGAGGACGGTTAAAACTAATGACTGGAATGGACTTAAAAACAGAAAGCACGTGTTTGATACCATTCCATTCCAGCCATTACTATGAACCTGACCTCCCTAATTAAGGTGCCACCAGCCTCCTGTGATTAAAGTGCAGTTGGTTACAGGTCTTGTCCTTAGACTGAGAGCACGTGATACGATCGCTCAAGTTATAAAGCTATATTTGAGTGTGGTGTGAGTGACCCGTGCTAGTCTGTGAATGATGGTATTTAATGAAGTGTTGGAATGAAGGTGGCCTCTTTAGCACCATTACAGACATAACGGCAACTTATAAATGAGGCTGGTGTGTCTGTGGTCAGGTTTCACTAGTGGTAGTCCAAGGTCAGAGTGTTTACCAGGCAGGGTGCTGGCTGGCCAAGTCATTTCTGTTCCCTATTTCTGTAACTGTCCTTTTCATTCTTCAGCAAGGTGTTGGGTGCTGTGGTGTAACCTCCAAGCAGGGCCAAACCAGACCAAGGTGTTGGGTGCTGTGGTGTAACCTCCAAGCAGGGCCAAACCAGACCAAGGTGTTGGGTGCTGTGGTGTAACCTCCAAGCAGGGCCAAACCAGACCAAGGTGTTGGGTGCTGTGGTGTAACCTCCAAGCAGGGCCAAACCTTACCAAGGTGTTGGGTGCTGTGGTGTAACCTCCAAGCAGGGCCAAACCAGACCAAGGTGTTGGGTGCTGTGGTGTAACCTCCAAGCAGGGCCAAGCCAGACCAAGGTGTTGGGTGCTGTGGTGTAACCTCCAAGCAGGGCCAAACCTTACCAAGGTGTTGGGTGCTGTGGTGTAACCTCCAAGCAGGGCCAAACCAGACCAAGGTGTTGGGTGCTGTGGTGTAACCTCCAAGCAGGGCCAAGCCAGACCAAGGTGTTGGGTGCTGTGGTGTAACCTCCAAGCAGGGCCAAACCTTACCAAGGTGTTGGGTGCTGTGGTGTAACCTCCAAGCAGGGCCAAACCAGACCAAGGTGTTGGGTGCTGTGGTGTAACCTCCAAGCAGGGCCAAACCTTACCAAGGTGTTGGGTGCTGTGGTGTAACCTCCAAGCAGGGCCAAACCAGACCAAGGTGTTGGGTGCTGTGGTGTAACCTCCAAGCAGGGCCAAGCCAGACCAAGGTGTTGGGTGCTGTGGTGTAACCTCCAAGCAGGGCCAAACCTTACCAAGGTGTTGGGTGCTGTGGTGTAACCTCCAAGCAGGGCCAAACCAGACCAAGGTGTTGGGTGCTGTGGTGTAACCTCCAAGCAGGGCCAAGCCAGACCAAGGTGTTGGGTGCTGTGGTGTAACCTCCAAGCAGGGCCAAACCTTACCAAGGTGTTGGGTGCTGTGGTGTAACCTCCAAGCAGGGCCAAACCAGACCAAGGTGTTGGGTGCTGTGGTGTAACCTCCAAGCAGGGCCAAGCCAGACCAAGTGTACCAGAGTCACTGACAGAGACAGCTGGCTGGCTTGCCCACTCACCACACACAGTGATCAGAGCTCCTAACCACAGGACCGCCCACCACACCACCCACGCCTCTGATTGGCTAGCATTTAGCAAGATGCATGGCTGTAATTGTAATGAACCCTGTCATGTGACCAGGGCGGGGGGTGAAGCAGAGAAAGGTGGCCATTTCTCAGATTCCCATCAGCCACAATGGAGAGTAATTAAGAGTAGAGTGGTGTAAATACTGTAATACTGTAAATCAGAGTAGTTAGAGTGGTGTAAATACTGTAAATCAGAGTAGTTAGTGGTGTGGTGTAAATACTGTAAATCAGAGTAGTTAGAGTGGTGTAAATACTGTAATACTGTAAATCAGAGTAGTTAGAGTAGTGTGGTGTAAATACTGTAATACTGTAAATCAGAGTAGTTAGAGTGGTGTAAATACTGTCAATCAGAGTAGTTAGAGTGGTGTAAATACTGTAATACTGTAAATCAGAGTAGTTAGAGTAGTGTAAATACTGTAAATCAGAGTAGTTAGAGTGGTGTGGTGTAAATACTGTAATACTGTAAATCAGAGTAGTTAGTGGTGTAAATACTGTAAATCAGAGTAGTTAGAGTGGTGTAAATACTGTCAATCACAGCTTGATTTCTCTGCTAAGTGTGCTTGAGGCCAGGAGGAGGGGAGTAAACACTGAAGGTCGCATAAACATTGACTGCATCCATAATGGAACGCTTAGGACCAGCCGTGGCTATTTTTACAATCAATACCTTTTGCAATAACCTCGAGGGAGGATTAACAAGATGCCACAGTATATTGTGATGAAAGACCCTTCATGTTTGGAAATCAATCAGTGAACCATGTGGATAATGTTTGGCTCTGAGGAGCCTCCACTGGACCGCTCTAGAATGGACCGCTCTAGAATGGACCCGGTCTAGAATGGACCGCTCTAGAATGGACCGCTCTAGAATGGACCACTCTAGAATGGACCTGCTCTAGAATGGACTGGTCTAGAATGGGACCGCTCTAGAATGGACCCGCTCTAGAATGGACAGCTCTAGAATATCACAACTCTAGAATGGACCCGCTCTAGAATGGACCGCTCTAGAATGGACCGCTCTAGAATGGACCGGTCTAGAATGGACCGCTCTAGAATGGACCGCTCTAGAATGGACCGCTCTAGAATGGACCGAAATGTACATTTCCCAGTTAATGTAATTAATGAAACTTAGTTAAAAACAAAAAAAATGGACTGCAGGGTTTGTTTTAAATCGTTTCCAGTATTTCAGGCTGTCAAGAAAAGTGACGTGAACAGCCTGAAATACTGAGGGAATTGAATTAGAATGTGGAATTGTTATTACAATTTTTTTATTTTTTTACAAATACAGATTTTTTCTGGGGATGTTTCAGCACCCTTACTTTCTGCGGCTGTGCTACGGGGTAATGATCACTCCCTACTGTCCACTCCTTCCATACCTCCCACTCACAGATTCCTGCCATCACATTAGATACCAGAGTGAGGGTCCAACTCATTCCCTGTGAACTCTATGAATCCCGGTCCAATCATTCAGGCACACTGGATTCTATCAGATCTTCTATCACTTGGCCATGTTTTATAAAGAGAGTCCTGCAGGCTGGGAGGTGTTGTTTTTTTATGCATCACCCCCCCCCCCCCCCCCCAAATCTCTTTTCCTTCCAGAACGTTCTTAGTTTATTTTGTGGGAATAAGAACAGCTGTTAAACTCTGCTCAGTACATTTTAGTCATATTTATAATATCCAGTCTAGCGCTGCCATCTAGTGTTCATTCATTGTCAATTTTTTTTTTTTTTAATAAAGTAATTTAGCAGACACTTATCCAGAGAGATTACAGTAGTGAGTTCATACACTTTTCATACTAGTCCCCCGTGGGACAACCCACAACCTTGGCATTGAAAGGAGCCATGCTCTACCAACTCAGCCACGTGGTAATATTAATAAACAGGGATATATTTGAATTGTGTCCCATAACTTACGTTTGTTAGGCGTTTCAGCACTTTACGCCTCAATAACTCATTACATTGTTTATCGTAAAAATAAAAACACACACAAAAAAAAGGTGCTTTTGAAAGGAATTTAATTAAAAAAAATGAGTGTTACAATTAATGCTGTGCAGATCAGTTTAGTTTGAGCCTGAAGAAAATATCTTGAAACCTTTATTTAGAAATATTATATTATTATATATATATTATGTAAATATAATACCAACTGAACATGAATGATGGTTTGAACTAAATAATACCACAACAAGAGACAGAAAAACTCACGATACAAAATGTATCCAAACATTTATCAAGCAGACAGAGCACTAACTGATCTGGGACAATGCTACTCTTCAGTGACATCCCACTATGTGTCAGTTAACGAAAATACAACGGTCCTAAAAACAATCGTTGAGAAAATCCAAAAGGTACGTGTGAAAACGAATGAAGCATTGTTGGACTGTGGGACCGTTAGTTATGAAACAACACCGCAGTCCATCTTTGGCTGAATCATGATGCTTACATTCAGTTAATACTGGCTTCATATGTGATCACACACCAAAATATAAAATATTTTACAAAATAGGCTTTGGTGAACTATATTATATATATATTACACGTATACAGTGGGGGGGAAAAGTATTTGATCCCCTGCTGATTTTGTACGTTTGCTCACTGACAAAGAAAGCATCAGTCTATAATTTTAATGGTAGGTTTATTTGAACAGTGAGAGACAGAATAACAACAAAAAAATCCAGAAAAACGCATGTCAAAAATGTTATAAATTGATTTGCATTTTAATGAGGGAAATAAGTATTTGACCCCCTCTCAATCAGAAAGATTTCTGGCTCCCAGGTGTCTTTTATACAGGTAACGAGCTGAGATTAGGAGAACACTCTTAAAGGGAGTGCTCCTAACCGCAGCTTGTTACCTGTAAAAATGACACCTGTCCACAGAAGCAATCAATCAATCAGATTCCAAACTCTCCACCATGGTGTTAGGGTTTAACCAACTATTTGTTTGCATAACCAATATAATACAACTATTTAAACCTATATAATAAAATTAGTTGTGGTGCATAACTTATGAATACCAATGCTAAACATAAGAGGTTTATATTGTATTAACATAGATTGAGCAACATATAATAGATATGACTAACTGGAGGGTTGCTGGCTAGTAGTGTAGGCTGAGTAGACTCGTGACACACACACACACAATGCCTGGTTGTGGGGCCGCTCAAGGACAGGTGTACGGGAGGGGCTGGTAGAATGGAAGATGGCTGTAGCATAAAAGCAGAAACTGTCCTAACTGTAGCATAAAAACAGGCACTGTCCTTGGGTGTCTGACTCTCGGGTACACACACGAAGATAAGCTAGAAGACAACTATGCCTGGCAACAAAGATGCGTCTAGAGGCTGGGACCAGCCTGCACGCCAACGATAGGCTGGAGTAAGTCTAAAACACACCTAAGCCTCTACTATGACAGGCCCTCAGGGAGAGGGAACTACGTCTGTCAAGAAGTATTTAAGGAAGAACTTATGATGTCATTTCAGTTCTCTGTTTGCCCTGCGAGGTGTTACAGTGAACCCGTATATACGAAGATTGCATTTACCATTATTCTGCTTGACTAATTCTATTAATAAACAGCTGAAAATATATTCAGTAGCCTAGTGTTAAATTTTGTTCTGATACCAGAATAGAATTGACGCAGCCCTAACAATGGCCAAGACCAAAGAGCTCTCCAAGGACATCAGGGACAAGATTGTAGACCTACACAAGGCTGGAATGGGCTACAAGACCATCGCCAAGCAGCTTGGTGAGAAGGTGACAACAGTTGGTGCGATTATTCGCAAATGGTAGAAACACAAAAGAACTGTCAATCTCCCTCGGCCTGGGGCTCCATGCAAGATCTCACCTCGTGGAGTTGCAATGATCATGAGAGCGGTGAGCAATCAGCCCAGATCTACACGGGAGGATCTTGTCAATGATCTCAAGGCAGCTGGGACCATAGTCACCAAGAAAACAATTGGTAGCACACTACGTCGTGAAGGACTGAAATCCTGCAGCGCCCGCAAGGTCCCCCTGCTCAAGAATCACATATACATGCCCGTCTGAAGTTTGCCAATGAACATCTGAATGATTCAGAGGACAACTGGGTGAAAGTGTTGTGGTCAGATGAGACCAAAATGGAGCTCTTTGGCATCAACTCAACTCGCCGTGTTTGGAGGAGGAGGAATGCTGCCTATGACCCCAAGAACACCATCCGCACCGTCAAACATGGAGGTGGAAACATTATGCTTTGGGGGTGTTTTTCTGCTAAGGGGACAGGACAACTTCACCGCATCAAAGGGACGATGGACGGGGCCATGTACTGTCAAATCTTGGGTGAGAACCTCCTTCCCTCAGCCAGGGCATTGAAAATGGGTCGTGGATGGGTATTCCAGCATGACAATGACCCAAAACACACGGCCAAGGCAACAAAGGAGTGGCTCAAGAAGAAGCACATTAAGGTCCTGGAGTGGCCTAGCCAGTCTCCAGACCTTAATCCCATAGAAAATCTGTGGAGGGAGCTGAAGGTTCGAGTTGCCAAACGTCAGCCTCGAAACCTTAATGACTTGGAGAAGATCTGCAAAGAGGAGTGGGACAAAATCCCTCCTGAGATGTGTGCAAACCTGGTGGCAAACTACAAGAAACGTCAGACCGCTGATTGCCAACAAGGGTTTTGCCACCAAGTACTAAGTCATGTTTTGCAGAGGGGTCAAATACTTATTTCCCTCATTAAAATGCAAATCATTTTATAACATTTTTGACATGCGTTTTTCTGTTATTCTGTCTCTTACTGTTCAAATAAACCTACCATTAAAATTATAGACTCATTATTTCTTTGTAAGTGGGCAAACGTACAAAATCAGCAGGGGATCAAATACTTTTCCCCCCTCACCGTAGCCTAGTGGTTAGAGCGTTAGACTAGTAACCGAAAGGTTTCTAGATCAAATCCCTGAGCTGACAAGGTAAAGATATGTCATTCTGCCCCTGAACAAGGCAGTTAACCCACTGTTCCTAGGCCGTCATTATAAATAAGAATTTGTTCTTAACTGACTTGCCTATTTAAATAAAGGTCAAATAAAAGTGACCAGTGTTGAATGACTATATACATAGGGTAGAGTACCGGGTGGTAGGCGGCTAGTAGCAGTAACTAAGGTTTCGGTTTGCGATATTAGCAATCTAACGTTAGCTAAAGAAATCGGTTACTGGTATTTGCAGATAAATCATTGCAATCGCAACATTTATACTCACGTAAATTGTTATCGTTAGATTTTCTCAACTCAGTCTCCTTGTTCACTTCTCCACTAGTTTCAAATCCGCTCCGCTAATTTCAACCAATCAGCGTAGACTGAACCAGCGGAAGTTCCACCCAACTATTTCCGGTGTATAACTTCCTGAATCCAACATTTCCAACATGCCGCCTGCCGGGCAGAAGATGTAACACAGAGACGTTACAAAACACTGGACTCTCACTTACATAAAGCGCTTCTCACGTGTAGTGTGTGCATGAAAATAACAGTTCAACCGAGAAAAAGGAGCATTGTACTGGTAATGTATTTTCATGTCATTTGAAGAACATGCACTTACATAGTCAGGCTTGTTGTCCGGACGTCGCGTTAGTCGTTTGTTGTTGTGCAACTATTAAATCAAATAAAAAGTTTATTGGTCGTGTTACGTGTACACAGTTTGGCAGACGGTAAACCGGGTGCAGCGAAATGCATACGTTACTAGCTCCTAACAATGCAGTAAAATGTCAAATAGGTACACGAATAATCAATAAAAACAACTAATAAAGATGCATTTACACAAGAGATACTAGGAATGATATGTACAGTAGTAGATATATTACAGTGCGCTAAGAATCCAGTATATAAATACATGTGCGGTGTGTATAAACAGTGTAACTAAAATGCAATTCAGTAGTAGAAATATTAGAATGAGCTATGTCGAGAATACAGTATATAAATACACAGTACAACACCCCGTAGCAAAATGGATAGAATTACAGGGAATTAGGGACAGATCGAAATTTACCAGTGGTGGGGGGTGGTCCCAAATAGGGTGTGTTTTGGGTTTTTTTTCCCTCCGGTTTACATTTGCCCATCTGCTAATATTTCCCTATAAACAATGGCATGACTTATTTTTTGATATGACCCTAATAAAGTTTAGATATGTTTTTGAAGGTTTGTTATGGTGTGGCTATTATTATTATTAATATTATTAAGCTTTAGCTACTGCAGGCCTATGATATGAAGGCAGTTCATCCCGGATGCCTTTGCATGCAATGCCCTGATACATTTAGTGTTCAAATCTCTGACAGATGAACCATGAGGTGGACAATTATTGTTTTAGGAAAGTAGCCCCCCCAAAAAAAGGTTATAAAGTTTTGCTTATGCTACACAAGGAATAGTGTTTTTGTAATTTGTTATAGGCTGCTTTTAAGGACATGTAATTGTGGCTCATTTGGCCAACATCCCTCGTTTATTGATGGCGCTGGCTTCGCCAGGTTGGATTGAGAATGCATATGGATGTCCATTACATTTCTCAAATGTCCGGGTAAATTTAAATATACACTGTCATGTTGTCCAGCGCCAAAATTTTCCTAAAGGAAACTCTGAAATAGCATATTGTTTTTTTTATGAAGATTTTAGAATATTCACATCAAAATCTGTAGCCAATTGGATGGAAATCTAGCTGTAGACTCCCTAAAGACACCCTGTAGACACCCTGTAGACACCCTGAAGACTCCCTAAAGACACTCTGAAGACACCCTAAAGACGCCCTGAAGACACCCTAAAGACGCCCTGAAGACGCCCTGAAGACGCCCTGAAGACGCCCTGAAGACGCCCTGAAGACACCCTGAAGACACCCTGAAGACACCCTGAAGACACCCTGAAGACACCCTGAAGACACCCTGAAGACTCCCTAAAGACACCCTGAAGACGCCCTAAAGACACCCTGAAGACTCCCTAAAGACACTCTGAAGACACCCTAAAGACGCCCTGAAGACACCCTAAAGACGCCCTGAAGACGCCCTGAAGACACCCTGAAGACGCCCTGAAGACGCCCTGAAGACGCCCTGAAGACACCCTGAAGACACCCTGAAGACACCCTGAAGACTCCCTAAAGACACCCTGAAGACGCCCTAAAGACACCCTGAAGACTCCCTAAAGACACTCTGAAGACACCCTAAAGACGCCCTGAAGACACCCTAAAGACGCCCTGAAGACGCCCTGAAGACGCCCTGAAGACGCCCTAAAGACGCCCTGAAGACGCCCTGAAGACGCCCTGAAGACGCCCTGAAGACGCCCTGAAGACACCCTGAAGACACCCTGAAGACTCCCTAAAGACACCCTGAAGACGCCCTAAAGACACCCTAAAGACACCCTGAAGACGCCCTAAAGACACCCTAAAGACACCCTAAAGACACCTTAAAGACACCCTGAAGACGCCCTAAAGACACCCTAAAGACACCCTAAAGACACCTTAAAGACACCCTGAAGACACCCTGAAGACACCCTAAAGACACCCTAAAGCAAGTGTGCTAGTCCAGTGTTACTTTGATTATGTCAGCACATCATGGTTCACCAGAAGCCCCAAACATCTAAAGAATAAGGTACCAGCCAAACAAACTTGTAAGAATTGTACTTCAACTCCCACCTCATACTCATGTGGAGGTTGAGCATCTCTGTAATGTCTCTGTGTCTATGTATTTGTATATGTATTTATGTAAAAAACAAATAAGGAACCACAATATAAATAAATCCCAACTTTATTGTACAAACCCGGTCGCTTTAAAAAAAAAAAATCTTTGTGCCGTTGGAAAATATTCGGACACCTTGACTTTTCCCACATTTTGTTACGTTACAGCCTTATTCTAAAATAGATTAAATAAAATAATTTCCTCAACAATCTTCTCACAATACCCCATAATGACAAAGCGAAAACAGGTTTTTGGAAATGTTTGCAAATTTATAAGGGGAAAAAAACAAATACCTTATTTACAAAAGTACTCAGACCCTTTGCTACGAAACTCGAAATTGAGCTCAGGTACATCCTGTTTCCATTGATCATCCTTGAGATGTTTTTACAACTTGATTGGAGTCCACCTGTGGTGAATTCAATTGATTGGACATGATTTGGAAAGGCACACACCTGTCTATATCAGGTCCCACAGTTGACAGTGCATGTCAGAGATAAAACCAAGCCATGAGGTCGAAGGAATTTTCCGTGAAGCTCCGAGACAGGATTGTGTGGAGGCACAGATCTGGGGAAGGGTACCAAAACATTTCTGCAGCATTGAAGGTCCCCAAGAACACAATAGCCTCCATCATTCTTAAATGGAAGAAGTTTGGAATCACCAAGACTCATCGTAGAGTTGGCCTCCTGGCCTAACTGAGAAATCAGGGGAGATGAGCCTTGGTCAGGGAGGTGACCAAGAACCCAATGGTCACTCTGACAGAGCTCCAGAGTTCCTCTGTGGAGATGGGAGAACCTTCCAGAAGGACAACCATCTCTGCATCATTCCAACAATCAGGCCTTTATGGTAGAGTGGACAGATGGAAGCTACTCCTCAGTAAAAGGCACATGACAGTATATAATTGTGTGTATAGACAGTATGGTCAGTATATCATGGTATGTATAGACAGTAAATAATGGTGTGTATAGACAGTAGATAATGGTGTGTATAGACAGTATGGCCGGTATATAATGGTGTATGAATAGACAGTATATAATGGTGTGTATACTATTTTTTTCGGGGGGCTCCCGAGTGGCCCAGCGGTCTAAGGCACTGCATCTCAGTGCTAGAGGCATCATTACAGACACCCTGGTTCGAATCCAGGCTGTATCACAACCGGCCGTGAGTCCCATAGGGCGTTAAATAAAGGTGAAATAAATATGTGAATAGAGAAGCTGTACGGCAGAGCCTTGACTAGAATACAGTGTATACACATAAAGTGGGTAAAGGTCGGTACCAGGTGAAGGGTTGAGTACCAGGTGAAGGTCAGTACCAGGTGCAGGGTTGAGTACCAGGTGAAGGTCAATACCAGGTGAAAGCCGGTACCAGGTGAAGGGTTGAGTACGGCGTGAAAGTCGGTACCAGGTGAAGTTTGGTACCAGGTGCAGGGTTGAGTACCATGTGAAGGTCAGTACCAGGTGAAGGGGTGAGTACCAGGTGAAGGTCAGTACAGGGTTGAGTACCAGGTGAAGAGTTGAGTACCAGGTGAAGGTCAGTACAGGGTTGGGTACCAGGTGAAGGGGTGAGTACCAGGTGAAGGTCAGTACAGGGTTGAGTACCGGGTGCAGGTTTGAGTACCATGTGAAGGTCAGTACCAGGTGCAGGGTTGAGTACCAGGTGCAGGTTTGAGTACCATGTGAAGGTCGGTACCAGGTGAAGGTCAGTACCAGGTGAAGGTATCTGTTCTAGCTAGCTAGAATACATACTTTGTATATAGTTACATACTGTGTATCTATTTCATGTTTTCTTTGTCGATCCGTGTGGTTGATCCCAAATTGAAAACTGTTAATGTCGATGAGTTTATTTCATCAATCACAAATCACAAATTAATTGGAAAGGTGTCACTCCCCCCCCCCCCCCCCATTTTTATCTTCCGTTCATTTCAGGTTGAGGAATAGGATCATAGTCCGTCCATAGCTGCACTGCACAGGTGTTTGTTAAATACACTTGGGGTTTAGACAGCCTGTCGAACTTTGGATTTAGCTGTGAACACAAGCGATTCGTTTTTTATTTTCTTACACACTCAGAAATGGCACGGGCAAAGAAGGCTCCTTCAGAAGCGTCTGAATCGAAGCAGAAGTCGAGGAAGCAGAATGGAGAAACGTCTGGGGCCGCAGGACAAACCATCTCCAAGAAGCTACAGCAGAAGATGGACGGGAAGACCACATTGAGAACAGGTCAGCTAGTAATACCAATGGATCTAATAGAAACACCAATCTCCGTTATAGAAGCTTTTGATCCACCCGGCACAGCCAGAAGAGGACTGGCCACCCCTCATAGCCTGGTTCCTCTCTAGGTTTCTTCCTAGGTTTTTGGCCTTTCTAGGGAGTTTTTCCTAGCCACCGTGCTTCTTTCACATGCATTGCTTGCTGTTTGGGGTTTTAGGCTGGGTTTCTGTACAGCACTTTGAGATTTCAGCTGATGTACGAAGGGCTATATAAAAACATTTGATTTGATTTGATTGGCTGCACTGTCTTGTATTTCATTTCCCACTCCAGAAATGTTACTGTATATATCTTGTCACAGAGAGAAGTGACTCTTTCCATTCTTTGATGTTATTGATTTGTACCGGTCTTGTATTTCAGGGCCTGTTTTACCAACCACCATGACCAAATCTTCAGTTGGGAAAAGAAGTGGACCAGGAAGCATCCTGCACTACATTTACCAGAGTACACTGGGGCAGAGCCTTCATTCTCAGATGAGACAGGTGCACTACATTTACCAGAGTACACTGGGGCAGAGCCTTCATTCTCAGATGAGACAGCTACACTACATTTACCAGAGTACACTGGGGCAGAGCCTTCATTCTCAGATGAGACAGGTACACTACATTTACCAGAGTACACTGGGGCAGAGCCTTCATGCTCAGATGAGACAGCTACACTACATTTACCAGAGTACACTGGGGCAGAGCCTTCATTCTCAGATGAGACAGGTACACTACATTTACCAGAATACACTGGGGCAGAGCCTTCATTCTCAGATGAGACCGGTACACTACATTTACCAGAGTACACTGTGGCAGAGCCTTTATTCTCAGATGAGACCAGTACATTACTACAGTCAGACTAGTGTGTCTTGACAGCTGGTAGGGTGACTAGGGAACAGTAGTGTAACAGCTGGTAGGGTGACTAGGGAACAGTAGTGTAACAGCTGGTAGGGTGACTAGGGAACAGTAGTGTCTAACAGCTGGTAGGGGGACTAGGGAACAGTAGTGTAACAGCTGGTAGGGTGACTAGGGAACAGTAGTGTCTAACAGCTGGTAGGGTGACTAGGGAACAGTAGTGTAACAGCTGGTAGGGTGACTAGGGAACAGTAGTGTAACAGCTGGTAGGGTGACTAGGGAACAGTAGTGTCTAACAGCTGGTAGGGTGACTAGTGAACAGTAGTGTCTAACAGCTGGTAGGGTGACTAGTGAACAGTAGTGTGACAGCTGGTAGGGTGACTAGGGAACAGTAGTGTCTAACAGCTGGTAGGGTGACTAGGGAACAGTAGTGAGACAGCTGGTAGGGTGACAAGGGAACAGTAGTGTGACAGCTGGTAGGGTGACTAGGGAACAGTAGTGTCTAACAGCTGGTAGGGTGACTAGGGAACAGTAGTGAGACAGCTGGTAGGGTGACTAGGGAACAGTAGTGTCTAACAGCTGGTAGGGTGACTAGGGACACAGTAGTGTAACAGCTGGTAGGGTGACTAGGGAACAGTAGTGTAACAGCTGGTAGGGTGACTAGGGAACAGTAGTGTGACAGCTGGTAGGGGGACTAGGGAACAGTAGTGTCTAACAGCTGGTAGGGTGACTAGGGAACAGTAGTGTCTAACAGCTGGTAGGGTGACTAGGGAACAGTAGTGTGACAGCTGGTAGGGTGACTAGGGAACAGTAGTGTCTAACAGCTGGTAGGGTGACTAGGGAACAGTAGTGAGACAGCTGGTAGGGTGACTAGGGAACAGTAGTGTCTAACAGCTGGTAGGGTGACTAGGGAACAGTAGTGTGACAGCTGGTAGGGTGACTAGGGAACAGTAGTGTCTAACAGCTGGTAGGGTGACTAGGGAACAGTAGTGTGACAGCTGGTAGGGTGACTAGGGAACAGTAGTGTAACAGCTGGTAGGGTGACTAGGGAACAGTAGTGTCTAGACAGCTGGTAGGGTGACTAGGGAACAGTAGTGTCTAACAGCTGGTAGGGTGACTAGGGAACAGTAGTCTAACAGCTGGTAGGGTGACTAGGGAACAGTAGTGTAACAGCTGGTAGGGTGACTAGGGAACAGTAGTGTGACAGCTGGTAGGGTGACTAGGGAACAGTAGTGTCTAACAGCTGGTAGGGGGACTAGGGAACAGTAGTGTAGACAGCTGGTAGGGTGACTAGGGAACAGTAGTGTAACAGCTGGTAGGGGGACTAGGGAACAGTAGTGTCTAACAGCTGGTAGGGTGACTAGGGAACAGTAGTGTCTAACAGCTGGTAGGGTGACTAGGGAACAGTAGTGTAGACAGCTGGTAGGGTGACTAGGGAACAGTAGTGTAACAGCTGGTAGGGTGACTAGGGAACAGTAGTGTCTAACAGCTGGTAGGGTGACTAGGGAACAGTAGTGTCTAACAGCTGGTAGGGTGACTAGGGAACAGTAGTGTAACAGCTGGTAGGGTGACTAGGGAACAGTAGTGTAACAGCTGGTAGGGTGACTAGGGAACAGTAGTGTAACAGCTGGTAGGGTGACTAGGGAACAGTAGTGTCTAACAGCTGGTAGGGTGACTAGGGAACAGTAGTGTGACAGCTGGTAGGGTGACTAGGGAACAGTAGTGTAACAGCTGGTAGGGTGACTAGGGAACAGTAGTGTAACAGCTGGTAGGGTGACTAGGGAACAGTAGTGTGACAGCTGGTAGGGTGACTAGGGAACAGTAGTGTCTAACAGCTGGTAGGGTGACTAGGGAACAGTAGTGTAACAGCTGGTAGGGGGACTAGGGAACAGTAGTGTGACAGCTGGTAGGGTGACTAGGGAACAGTAGTGTAACAGCTGGTAGGGTGACTAGGGAACAGTAGTGTAACAGCTGGTAGGGTGACTAGGGAACAGTAGTGTCAACAGCTGGTAGGGTGACTAGGGAACAGTAGTGTCTAACAGCTGGTAGGGTGACTAGGGAACAGTAGTGTAACAGCTGGTAGGGTGACTAGGGAACAGTAGTGTCTAACAGCTGGTAGGGTGACTAGGGAACAGTAGTGAGACAGCTGGTAGGGTGACTAGGGAACAGTAGTGTCTAACAGCTGGTAGGGTGACTAGGGAACAGTAGTGTCTAACAGCTGGTAGGGTGACTAGGGAACAGTAGTGTCTAACAGCTGGTAGGGTGACTAGGGAACAGTAGTGTCTAACAGCTGGTAGGGTGACTAGGGAACAGTAGTGTAGACAGCTGGTAGGGTGACTAGGGAACAGTAGTGTAGACAGCTGGTAGGGTGACTAGGGAACAGTAGTGTCTAACAGCTGGTAGGGTGACTAGGGAACAGTAGTGTCTAACAGCTGGTAGGGTGACTAGGGAACAGTAGTGTAACAGCTGGTAGGGTGACTAGGGAACAGTAGTGTCTAACAGCTGGTAGGGTGACTAGGGAACAGTAGTGTAACAGCTGGTAGGGTGACTAGGGAACAGTAGTGTCTAACAGCTGGTAGGGTGACTAGGGAACAGTAGTGTAACAGCTGGTAGGGTGACTAGGGAACAGTAGTGTAACAGCTGGTAGGGTGACTAGGGAACAGTAGTGTGACAGCTGGTAGGGTGACTAGGGAACAGTAGTGTGACAGCTGGTAGGGTGACTAGGGAACAGTAGTGTGACAGCTGGTAGGGTGACTAGGGAACAGTAGTGTGACAGCTGGTAGGGTGACTAGGGAACAGTAGTGTCTAACAGCTGGTAGGGTGACTAGGGAACAGTAGTGTCTAACAGCTGGTAGGGTGACTAGGGAACAGTAGTGTCTAACAGCTGGTAGGGTGACTAGGGAACAGTAGTGTCTAACAGCTGGTAGGGTGACTAGAGAACAGTAGTGTCTAACAGCTGGTAGGGTGACTAGGGAACAGTAGTGTGACAGCTGGTAGGGTGACTAGGGAACAGTAGTGTCTAACAGCTGGTAGGGTGACTAGGGAACAGTAGTGTCTAACAGCTGGTAGGGTGACTAGGGAACAGTAGTGTCTAACAGCTGGTAGGGTGACTAGGGAACAGTAGTGTAACAGCTGGTAGGGTGACTAGGGAACAGTAGTGTGACAGCTGGTAGGGTGACTAGGGAACAGTAGTGTCTAACAGCTGGTAGGGTGACTAGGGAACAGTAGTGTAACAGCTGGTAGGGTGACTAGGGAACAGTAGTGTCTAACAGCTGGTAGGGTGACTAGGGAACAGTAGTGTAACAGCTGGTAGGGTGACTAGGGAACAGTAGTGTAACAGCTGGTAGGGTGACTAGGGAACAGTAGTGTCTAACAGCTGGTAGGGGGACTAGGGAACAGTAGTGTAGACAGCTGGTAGGGTGACTAGGGAACAGTAGTGTAACAGCTGGTAGGGTGACTAGGGAACAGTAGTGTAACAGCTGGTAGGGTGACTAGGGAACAGTAGTGTCTAACAGCTGGTAGGGTGACTAGGGAACAGTAGTGAGACAGCTGGTAGGGTGACTAGGGAACAGTAGTGTAACAGCTGGTAGGGTGACTAGGGAACAGTAGTGTAACAGCTGGTAGGGTGACTAGGGAACAGTAGTGTGACAGCTGGTAGGGTGACTAGGGAACAGTAGTGTCTAACAGCTGGTAGGGTGACTAGGGAACAGTAGTGTAACAGCTGGTAGGGTGACTAGGGAACAGTAGTGTGACAGCTGGTAGGGTGACTAGGGAACAGTAGTGTCTAACAGCTGGTAGGGTGACTAGGGAACAGTAGTGTAACAGCTGGTAGGGTGACTAGGGAACAGTAGTGTCTAACAGCTGGTAGGGTGACTAGGGAACAGTAGTGTAACAGCTGGTAGGGGGACTAGGGAACAGTAGTGTCTAACAGCTGGTAGGGTGACTAGGGAACAGTAGTGTCTAACAGCTGGTAGGGTGACTAGGGAACAGTAGTGTCTAACAGCTGGTAGGGTGACTAGGGAACAGTAGTGTCTAACAGCTGGTAGGGTGACTAGGGAACAGTAGTGTCTAACAGCTGGTAGGGGGACTAGGGAACAGTAGTGTCTAACAGCTGGTAGGGTGACTAGGGAACAGTAGTGTAACAGCTGGTAGGGTGACTAGGGAACAGTAGTGTCTAACAGCTGGTAGGGTGACTAGGGAACAGTAGTGTAACAGCTGGTAGGGTGACTAGGGAACAGTAGTGTGACAGCTGGTAGGGTGACTAGGGAACAGTAGTGTGACAGCTGGTAGGGTGACTAGGGAACAGTAGTGTAACAGCTGGTAGGGTGACTAGGGAACAGTAGTGTGACAGCTGGTAGGGTGACTAGGGAACAGTAGTGTCTAACAGCTGGTAGGGTGACTAGGGAACAGTAGTGTAACAGCTGGTAGGGTGACTAGGGAACAGTAGTGTAACAGCTGGTAGGGTGACTAGGGAACAGTAGTGTAACAGCTGGTAGGGTGACTAGGGAACAGTAGTGTAACAGCTGGTAGGGTGACTAGGGAACAGTAGTGTAACAGCTGGTAGGGTGACTAGGGAACAGTAGTGTCTAACAGCTGGTAGGGTGACTAGGGAACAGTAGTGTAACAGCTGGTAGGGTGACTAGGGAACAGTAGTGTAACAGCTGGTAGGGTGACTAGGGAACAGTAGTGTCTAACAGCTGGTAGGGTGACTAGGGAACAGTAGTGTCTAACAGCTGGTAGGGTGACTAGGGAACAGTAGTGTCTAACAGCTGGTAGGGTGACTAGGGAACAGTAGTGTCTAACAGCTGGTAGGGTGACTAGGGAACAGTAGTGTAACAGCTGGTAGGGTGACTAGGGAACAGTAGTGTAACAGCTGGTAGGGTGACTAGGGAACAGTAGTGTCTAACAGCTGGTAGGGTGACTAGGGAACAGTAGTGTAACAGCTGGTAGGGTGACTAGGGAACAGTAGTGTAACAGCTGGTAGGGTGACTAGGGAACAGTAGTGTGACAGCTGGTAGGGTGACTAGGGAACAGTAGTGTGACAGCTGGTAGGGTGACTAGGGAACAGTAGTGTCTAACAGCTAGTAGGGTGACTAGGGAACAGTAGTGTAACAGCTGGTAGGGTGACTAGGGAACAGTAGTGTGACAGCTGGTAGGGTGACTAGGGAACAGTAGTGTCTAACAGCTGGTAGGGTGACTAGGGAACAGTAGTGTAACAGCTGGTAGGGTGACTAGGGAACAGTAGTGTAACAGCTGGTAGGGTGACTAGGGAACAGTAGTGTCTAACAGCTGGTAGGGTGACTAGGGAACAGTAGTGTCTAACAGCTGGTAGGGTGACTAGGGAACAGTAGTGTAACAGCTGGTAGGGTGACTAGGGAACAGTAGTGTGACAGCTGGTAGGGTGACTAGGGAACAGTAGTGTCTAACAGCTGGTAGGGTGACTAGGGAACAGTAGTGTAACAGCTGGTAGGGTGACTAGGGAACAGTAGTGTAACAGCTGGTAGGGTGACTAGGGAACAGTAGTGTAACAGCTGGTAGGGTGACTAGGGAACAGTAGTGTAACAGCTGGTAGGGTGACTAGGGAACAGTAGTGTAACAGCTGGTAGGGTGACTAGGGAACAGTAGTGTCTAACAGCTGGTAGGGTGACTAGGGAACAGTAGTGTAACAGCTGGTAGGGTGACTAGGGAACAGTAGTGTGACAGCTGGTAGGGTGACTAGGGAACAGTAGTGTAACAGCTGGTAGGGTGACTAGGGAACAGTAGTGTAACAGCTGGTAGGGTGACTAGGGAACAGTAGTGTCTAACAGCTGGTAGGGTGACTAGGGAACAGTAGTGTAACAGCTGGTAGGGTGACTAGGGAACAGTAGTGTAACAGCTGGTAGGGTGACTAGGGAACAGTAGTGTAACAGCTGGTAGGGTGACTAGGGAACAGTAGTGTCTAACAGCTGGTAGGGTGACTAGGGAACAGTAGTGTCTAACAGCTGGTAGGGTGACTAGGGAACAGTAGTGTAACAGCTGGTAGGGTGACTAGGGAACAGTAGTGTAACAGCTGGTAGGGTGACTAGGGAACAGTAGTGTCTAACAGCTGGTAGGGTGACTAGGGAACAGTAGTGTAACAGCTGGTAGGGTGACTAGGGAACAGTAGTGTCTAACAGCTGGTAGGGTGACTAGGGAACAGTAGTGTCTAACAGCTGGTAGGGTGACTAGGGAACAGTAGTGTAACAGCTGGTAGGGTGACTAGGGAACAGTAGTGTAACAGCTGGTAGGGTGACTAGGGAACAGTAGTGTCTAACAGCTGGTAGGGTGACTAGGGAACAGTAGTGTCTAACAGCTGGTAGGGTGACTAGGGAACAGTAGTGTCTAACAGCTGGTAGGGTGACTAGGGAACAGTAGTGTCTAACAGCTGGTAGGGTGACTAGGGAACAGTAGTGTCTAACAGCTGGTAGGGTGACTAGGGAACAGTAGTGTAACAGCTGGTAGGGTGACTAGGGAACAGTAGTGTCTAACAGCTGGTAGGGTGACTAGGGAACAGTAGTGTCTAACAGCTGGTAGGGTGACTAGGGAACAGTAGTGTCTAACAGCTGGTAGGGTGACTAGGGAACAGTAGTGTAACAGCTGGTAGGGTGACTAGGGAACAGTAGTGTAACAGCTGGTAGGGTGACTAGGGAACAGTAGTGTCTAACAGCTGGTAGGGTGACTAGGGAACAGTAGTGTAACAGCTGGTAGGGTGACTAGGGAACAGTAGTGTCTAACAGCTGGTAGGGTGACTAGGGAACAGTAGTGTCTAACAGCTGGTAGGGTGACTAGGGAACAGTAGTGTAACAGCTGGTAGGGTGACTAGGGAACAGTAGTGTAACAGCTGGTAGGGTGACTAGGGAACAGTAGTGTAACAGCTGGTAGGGTGACTAGGGAACAGTAGTGTAACAGCTGGTAGGGTGACTAGGGAACAGTAGTGTAACAGCTGGTAGGGTGACTAGGGAACAGTAGTGTAACAGCTGGTAGGGTGACTAGGGAACAGTAGTGTAACAGCTGGTAGGGTGACTAGGGAACAGTAGTGTAACAGCTGGTAGGGTGACTAGGGAACAGTAGTGTCTAACAGCTGGTAGGGTGACTAGGGAACAGTAGTGTAACAGCTGGTAGGGTGACTAGGGAACAGTAGTGTAACAGCTGGTAGGGTGACTAGGGAACAGTAGTGTAACAGCTGGTAGGGTGACTAGGGAACAGTAGTGTCTAACAGCTGGTAGGGTGACTAGGGAACAGTAGTGTCTAACAGCTGGTAGGGTGACTAGGGAACAGTAGTGTCTAACAGCTGGTAGGGTGACTAGGGAACAGTAGTGTAACAGCTGGTAGGGTGACTAGGGAACAGTAGTGTAACAGCTGGTAGGGTGACTAGGGAACAGTAGTGTCTAACAGCTGGTAGGGTGACTAGGGAACAGTAGTGTGACAGCTGGTAGGGTGACTAGGGAACAGTAGTGTAACAGCTGGTAGGGTGACTAGGGAACAGTAGTGTAACAGCTGGTAGGGTGACTAGGGAACAGTAGTGTAACAGCTGGTAGGGTGACTAGGGAACAGTAGTGTCTAACAGCTGGTAGGGTGACTAGGGAACAGTAGTGTAACAGCTGGTAGGGTGACTAGGGAACAGTAGTGTGACAGCTGGTAGGGTGACTAGGGAACAGTAGTGTAACAGCTGGTAGGGTGACTAGGGAACAGTAGTGTAACAGCTGGTAGGGTGACTAGGGAACAGTAGTGTAACAGCTGGTAGGGTGACTAGGGAACAGTAGTGTAACAGCTGGTAGGGTGACTAGGGAACAGTAGTGTCTAACAGCTGGTAGGGTGACTAGGGAACAGTAGTGTAACAGCTGGTAGGGTGACTAGGGAACAGTAGTGTAACAGCTGGTAGGGTGACTAGGGAACAGTAGTGTAACAGCTGGTAGGGTGACTAGGGAACAGTAGTGTCTAACAGCTGGTAGGGTGACTAGGGAACAGTAGTGTCTAACAGCTGGTAGGGTGACTAGGGAACAGTAGTGTCTAACAGCTGGTAGGGTGACTAGGGAACAGTAGTGTAACAGCTGGTAGGGTGACTAGGGAACAGTAGTGTAACAGCTGGTAGGGTGACTAGGGAACAGTAGTGTCTAACAGCTGGTAGGGTGACTAGGGAACAGTAGTGTAACAGCTGGTAGGGTGACTAGGGAACAGTAGTGTAACAGCTGGTAGGGTGACTAGGGAACAGTAGTGTAGACAGCTGGTAGGGTGACTAGGGAACAGTAGTGTAACAGCTGGTAGGGTGACTAGGGAACAGTAGTGTCTAACAGCTGGTAGGGTGACTAGGGAACAGTAGTGTAACAGCTGGTAGGGTGACTAGGGAACAGTAGTGTAACAGCTGGTAGGGTGACTAGGGAACAGTAGTGTCTAACAGCTGGTAGGGTGACTAGGGAACAGTAGTGTGACAGCTGGTAGGGTGACTAGGGAACAGTAGTGTAACAGCTGGTAGGGTGACTAGGGAACAGTAGTGTCTAACAGCTGGTAGGGTGACTAGGGAACAGTAGTGTAACAGCTGGTAGGGTGACTAGGGAACAGTAGTGTCTAACAGCTGGTAGGGTGACTAGGGAACAGTAGTGTCTAACAGCTGGTAGGGTGACTAGGGAACAGTAGTGTAACAGCTGGTAGGGTGACTAGGGAACAGTAGTGTAACAGCTGGTAGGGTGACTAGGGAACAGTAGTGTGACAGCTGGTAGGGTGACTAGGGAACAGTAGTGTAACAGCTGGTAGGGTGACTAGGGAACAGTAGTGTAACAGCTGGTAGGGTGACTAGGGAACAGTAGTGTCTAACAGCTGGTAGGGTGACTAGGGAACAGTAGTGTAACAGCTGGTAGGGTGACTAGGGAACAGTAGTGTGACAGCTGGTAGGGTGACTAGGGAACAGTAGTGTCTAACAGCTGGTAGGGTGACTAGGGAACAGTAGTGTCTAACAGCTGGTAGGGTGACTAGGGAACAGTAGTGTCTAACAGCTGGTAGGGTGACTAGGGAACAGTAGTGTAACAGCTGGTAGGGTGACTAGGGAACAGTAGTGTAACAGCTGGTAGGGTGACTAGGGAACAGTAGTGTCTAACAGCTGGTAGGGTGACTAGGGAACAGTAGTGTAACAGCTGGTAGGGTGACTAGGGAACAGTAGTGTAACAGCTGGTAGGGTGACTAGGGAACAGTAGTGTAACAGCTGGTAGGGTGACTAGGGAACAGTAGTGTAACAGCTGGTAGGGTGACTAGGGAACAGTAGTGTCTAACAGCTGGTAGGGTGACTAGGGAACAGTAGTGTCTAACAGCTGGTAGGGTGACTAGGGAACAGTAGTGTCTAACAGCTGGTAGGGTGACTAGGGAACAGTAGTGTAACAGCTGGTAGGGTGACTAGGGAACAGTAGTGTAACAGCTGGTAGGGTGACTAGGGAACAGTAGTGTAACAGCTGGTAGGGTGACTAGGGAACAGTAGTGTCTAACAGCTGGTAGGGTGACTAGGGAACAGTAGTGTCTAACAGCTGGTAGGGTGACTAGGGAACAGTAGTGTCTAACAGCTGGTAGGGTGACTAGGGAACAGTAGTGTCTAACAGCTGGTAGGGTGACTAGGGAACAGTAGTGTAACAGCTGGTAGGGGGACTAGGGAACAGTAGTGTCTAACAGCTGGTAGGGTGACTAGGGAACAGTAGTGTGACAGCTGGTAGGGTGACTAGGGAACAGTAGTGTGACAGCTGGTAGGGGGACTAGGGAACAGTAGTGTGACAGCTGGTAGGGGGACTAGGGAACAGTAGTGTAACAGCTGGTAGGGTGACTAGGGAACAGTAGTGTAACAGCTGGTAGGGTGACTAGGGAACAGTAGTGTCTAACAGCTGGTAGGGTGACTAGGGAACAGTAGTGTAACAGCTGGTAGGGTGACTAGGGAACAGTAGTGTCTAACAGCTGGTAGGGTGACTAGGGAACAGTAGTGTCTAACAGCTGGTAGGGTGACTAGGGAACAGTAGTGTGACAGCTGGTAGGGTGACTAGGGAACAGTAGTGTGACAGCTGGTAGGGTGACTAGGGAACAGTAGTGTAACAGCTGGTAGGGTGACTAGGGAACAGTAGTGTAACAGCTGGTAGGGTGACTAGGGAACAGTAGTGTCTAACAGCTGGTAGGGTGACTAGGGAACAGTAGTGTCTAACAGCTGGTAGGGTGACTAGGGAACAGTAGTGTGACAGCTGGTAGGGTGACTAGGGAACAGTAGTGTCTAACAGCTGGTAGGGTGACTAGGGAACAGTAGTGTCTAACAGCTGGTAGGGTGACTAGGGAACAGTAGTGTAACAGCTGGTAGGGTGACTAGGGAACAGTAGTGTAACAGCTGGTAGGGTGACTAGGGAACAGTAGTGTAACAGCTGGTAGGGTGACTAGGGAACAGTAGTGTAACAGCTGGTAGGGTGACTAGGGAACAGTAGTGTAACAGCTGGTAGGGTGACTAGGGAACAGTAGTGTAACAGCTGGTAGGGTGACTAGGGAACAGTAGTGTCTAACAGCTGGTAGGGTGACTAGGGAACAGTAGTGTAACAGCTGGTAGGGTGACTAGGGAACAGTAGTGTCTAACAGCTGGTAGGGTGACTAGGGAACAGTAGTGTAACAGCTGGTAGGGTGACTAGGGAACAGTAGTGTAACAGCTGGTAGGGTGACTAGGGAACAGTAGTGTAACAGCTGGTAGGGTGACTAGGGAACAGTAGTGTCTAACAGCTGGTAGGGTGACTAGGGAACAGTAGTGTAACAGCTGGTAGGGTGACTAGGGAACAGTAGTGTAACAGCTGGTAGGGTGACTAGGGAACAGTAGTGTAACAGCTGGTAGGGTGACTAGGGAACAGTAGTGTAACAGCTGGTAGGGTGACTAGGGAACAGTAGTGTAACAGCTGGTAGGGTGACTAGGGAACAGTAGTGTGACAGCTGGTAGGGTGACTAGGGAACAGTAGTGTAACAGCTGGTAGGGTGACTAGGGAACAGTAGTGTCTAACAGCTGGTAGGGTGACTAGGGAACAGTAGTGTCTAACAGCTGGTAGGGTGACTAGGGAACAGTAGTGTAACAGCTGGTAGGGTGACTAGGGAACAGTAGTGTAACAGCTGGTAGGGTGACTAGGGAACAGTAGTGTAACAGCTGGTAGGGTGACTAGGGAACAGTAGTGTCTAACAGCTGGTAGGGTGACTAGGGAACAGTAGTGTAGACAGCTGGTAGGGTGACTAGGGAACAGTAGTGTAACAGCTGGTAGGGTGACTAGGGAACAGTAGTGTCTAACAGCTGGTAGGGTGACTAGGGAACAGTAGTGTCTAACAGCTGGTAGGGTGACTAGGGAACAGTAGTGTCTAACAGCTGGTAGGGTGACTAGGGAACAGTAGTGTCTAACAGCTGGTAGGGTGACTAGGGAACAGTAGTGTCTAACAGCTGGTAGGGTGACTAGGGAACAGTAGTGTAACAGCTGGTAGGGTGACTAGGGAACAGTAGTGTAACAGCTGGTAGGGTGACTAGGGAACAGTAGTGTAACAGCTGGTAGGGTGACTAGGGAACAGTAGTGTCTAACAGCTGGTAGGGTGACTAGGGAACAGTAGTGTGACAGCTGGTAGGGTGACTAGGGAACAGTAGTGTAACAGCTGGTAGGGTGACTAGGGAACAGTAGTGTAACAGCTGGTAGGGTGACTAGGGAACAGTAGTGTAACAGCTGGTAGGGTGACTAGGGAACAGTAGTGTAACAGCTGGTAGGGTGACTAGGGAACAGTAGTGTAACAGCTGGTAGGGTGACTAGGGAACAGTAGTGTAACAGCTGGTAGGGTGACTAGGGAACAGTAGTGTAACAGCTGGTAGGGTGACTAGGGAACAGTAGTGTCTAACAGCTGGTAGGGTGACTAGGGAACAGTAGTGTCTAACAGCTGGTAGGGTGACTAGGGAACAGTAGTGAGACAGCTGGTAGGGTGACTAGGGAACAGTAGTGTGACAGCTGGTAGGGTGACTAGGGAACAGTAGTGTCTAACAGCTGGTAGGGTGACTAGGGAACAGTAGTGTCTAACAGCTGGTAGGGTGACTAGGGAACAGTAGTGTCTAACAGCTGGTAGGGTGACTAGGGAACAGTAGTGTCTAACAGCTGGTAGGGTGACTAGGGAACAGTAGTGTAACAGCTGGTAGGGTGACTAGGGAACAGTAGTGTAACAGCTGGTAGGGTGACTAGGGAACAGTAGTGTCTAACAGCTGGTAGGGTGACTAGGGAACAGTAGTGTCTAACAGCTGGTAGGGTGACTAGGGAACAGTAGTGTCTAACAGCTGGTAGGGTGACTAGGGAACAGTAGTGTAACAGCTGGTAGGGTGACTAGGGAACAGTAGTGTCTAACAGCTGGTAGGGTGACTAGGGAACAGTAGTGTAACAGCTGGTAGGGTGACTAGGGAACAGTAGTGTAACAGCTGGTAGGGTGACTAGGGAACAGTAGTGTAACAGCTGGTAGGGTGACTAGGGAACAGTAGTGTCTAACAGCTGGTAGGGTGACTAGGGAACAGTAGTGTAACAGCTGGTAGGGTGACTAGGGAACAGTAGTGTCTAACAGCTGGTAGGGTGACTAGGGAACAGTAGTGTAACAGCTGGTAGGGTGACTAGGGAACAGTAGTGTAGACAGCTGGTAGGGTGACTAGGGAACAGTAGTGTAACAGCTGGTAGGGTGACTAGGGAACAGTAGTGTAACAGCTGGTAGGGTGACTAGGGAACAGTAGTGTCTAACAGCTGGTAGGGTGACTAGGGAACAGTAGTGTCTAACAGCTGGTAGGGTGACTAGGGAACAGTAGTGTCTAACAGCTGGTAGGGTGACTAGGGAACAGTAGTGTGACAGCTGGTAGGGTGACTAGGGAACAGTAGTGTGACAGCTGGTAGGGTGACTAGGGAACAGTAGTGTCTGACAGCTGGTAGGGTGACTAGGGAACAGTAGTGTCTAACAGCTAGTAGGGTGACTAGGGAACAGTAGTGTCTAACAGCTGGTAGGGTGACTAGGGAACAGTAGTGTAACAGCTGGTAGGGTGACTAGGGAACAGTAGTGTAACAGCTGGTAGGGTGACTAGGGAACAGTAGTGTCTAACAGCTGGTAGGGTGACTAGGGAACAGTAGTGTAACAGCTGGTAGGGTGACTAGGGAACAGTAGTGTAACAGCTGGTAGGGTGACTAGGGAACAGTAGTGAGACAGCTGGTCGGGTGACTAGGGAACAGTAGTGTAACAGCTGGTAGGGTGACTAGGGAACAGTAGTGTCTAACAGCTGGTAGGGTGACTAGGGAACAGTAGTGTAACAGCTGGTAGGGTGACTAGGGAACAGTAGTGTAACAGCTGGTAGGGTGACTAGGGAACAGTAGTGTCTAACAGCTGGTAGGGTGACTAGTGAACAGTAGTGTCTAACAGCTGGTAGGGTGACTAGGGAACAGTAGTGTAACAGCTGGTAGGGTGACTAGGGAACAGTAGTGTCTAACAGCTGGTAGGGTGACTAGGGAACAGTAGTGTGACAGCTGGTAGGGTGACTAGGGAACAGTAGTGTAACAGCTGGTAGGGTGACTAGGGAACAGTAGTGTCTAACAGCTGGTAGGGTGACTAGGGAACAGTAGTGTAACAGCTGGTAGGGTGACTAGGGAACAGTAGTGTCTAACAGCTGGTAGGGTGACTAGGGAACAGTAGTGTAACAGCTGGTAGGGTGACTAGGGAACAGTAGTGTCTAACAGCTGGTAGGGTGACTAGGGAACAGTAGTGTTAACAGCTGGTAGGGTGACTAGGGAACAGTAGTGTAACAGCTGGTAGGGTGACTAGGGAACAGTAGTGTAACAGCTGGTAGGGTGACTAGGGAACAGTAGTGTAACAGCTGGTAGGGTGACTAGGGAACAGTAGTGTCTAACAGCTGGTAGGGTGACTAGGGAACAGTAGTGTCTAACAGCTGGTAGGGTGACTAGGGAACAGTAGTGTAACAGCTGGTAGGGTGACTAGGGAACAGTAGTGTAACAGCTGGTAGGGTGACTAGGGAACAGTAGTGTAACAGCTGGTAGGGTGACTAGGGAACAGTAGTGTAACAGCTGGTAGGGTGACTAGGGAACAGTAGTGTGACAGCTGGTAGGGTGACTAGGGAACAGTAGTGTAACAGCTGGTAGGGTGACTAGGGAACAGTAGTGTAACAGCTGGTAGGGTGACTAGGGAACAGTAGTGTGACAGCTGGTAGGGTGACTAGGGAACAGTAGTGTCTAACAGCTGGTAGGGTGACTAGGGAACAGTAGTGTAACAGCTGGTAGGGTGACTAGGGAACAGTAGTGTAACAGCTGGTAGGGTGACTAGGGAACAGTAGTGTAACAGCTGGTAGGGTGACTAGGGAACAGTAGTGTGACAGCTGGTAGGGTGACTAGGGAACAGTAGTAGTTTCTCAACAGCTGAATAATGTTTGTTGGCTTTCTTCAGATTTGAGGCTTTTACCAAATCGTGTTGAAAAACAGGTTCATTACTCTGAGCTTTTAAACACAATGTACATTAGTGACATCTGCTGGTCAAGCAAATGAAAAGCAGCGTGTTCATACAGACGTACGATGGTTTTTGGGAAACCGCTCTGAGATTTAACGATGTTTTAACGACAAACAGAGCCTTAAGATGTTTTTAGGGGAAACCCGGGACTAAAAGAAGAAATTGAGGGTCTAACAAACTCTTTTCTCGGCATCATCATCATCATCATCATCAGTAGGTGATATCTTATTTTCCTTCCCCAGTGTCTCCAGAAGCCGTTTGTACGTACCCTGTCCTCCTATACGCTCCACCGTACAGCCAGTCCGTTTGACCGGCGGGTCACCTGTCTGGCGTGGCACCCCTCACACCCCACCACCCTGGCGGTAGGCTCCAAGGGAGGAGACGTAGTCCTCTGGGACTACAGCGTGATCAACAAGACCAGCTTCATACAAGGGGTGAGAATAACCTGATAACACGTCTGGAAAGACTGGTCTCATCGTTACAACCAGCGACGCCAATTGGCCGATGGGTTACTAATGAGTGCATGCTTATTCGTTTTCTCGTTTGACCGTTGTGTGCCTAGAAGTTCAGGATGATACACACAAATAATACAATCGTTTAAATCGGTCTGTGTTACTGTTTAGGAACACTGTAATCGATCATATTTTTAATAACATTTGACTTTGAAATCCTTTTTACATCAACCGTCCCCACACAGTATTGATAGTATGCTTCACATATGACACATAGTATCGGGTCTACTTTGGATGTGTCCCAAATGGCACCCCATTTCTCATTTAGTGCACTACTTTTGTCCAGGTCTCTGGTCAAAAGTAGTGCACTAAATAGGGAATAGGATGTGATTTGGGACCAGTCTCTCCTCCTGTGTGTGTGTGTTTTTTATGCAGGTTGGTCCTGGAGGCTCTATTACAGCTCTGAAGTTTAACCCTTACAACCCCACTCAGCTGTTCACCTCATCTGTCAGGGGAACCACCACGCTGCAGGATTTCAATGGGACCACTCTCCGCGTGTTTACCAACACAGAGTCATGGGAGTAAGAGATGGACCTTGTCCCAAATGGCACTCTATTTATTTTAGTGCCCTTCTTTAGACCCTTGTTCCCTATTTAGTGCCCTACTTTAGACCCTTATTCCCTATTTAGTGCCCTACTTTAGACCCTTGTTCCCTATTTAGTGCCCTACTTTTGACCAGGGCCCTATTCCCTATTTAGTGCCCTATTTTAGACTAGACCAGGGCCCTATTCCCTATTTAGTGCCCTATTTTAGACTAGACCAGGGCCCTATTCCCTATATAGTGCACTACCTTTGACTAGACCAGGACCGATACCAGAAGGGTGAAACTCGTTAGTACAGGTGGACAAGGAAACAACACCAAGCCGTTATATAACTTGTTTTAGGAAAACAGTCCTGTTGTTGTAAACAAGCATCATTACGTTGTAATCCAGAGTCACATTCATTTCTCCAAGCTGAGCAATACATTACATACAGCAGGTTCTTAAAGGACCACAGAGTTTGGTCTGCTTCCTGTTTTCATTTCTGACATGGAAAACAAGTAATAGTGCATTAGTAGTTTTCCCTTGCCCCTGTCTAACGAGCTTTCACTACCTGGTATGGGCCCTGGTCTAGTCAAAGGTAGTGCACTATATAGGGAATAGGGCCCTGGTCTAGTCTAAAGTAGTGCACTATATAGGGAATAGGGCCCTGGTCTAAAATAGTGTACTATATAGGGAATAGGGCTCTGGTCTAAAGTAGTGCACTATATAGGGAATAGGGCCCTGGTCTAAAATAGTGTACTATATAGGGAATAGGGCTCTGGTCTAAAGTAGTGTACTATATAGGGAATAGGGCTCTGGTCTAAAGTAGTGCACTATATAGGGAATAGGGCTCTGGTCTAAAGTAGTGCACTATATAGGGAATAGGGCTCTGGTCTAAAATAGTGCACTATATAGGGAATAGGGCTCTGGTCTAAAGTAGTGTACTATATAGGGAATAGGGCTCTGGTCTAAAGTAGTGCACTATATAGGGAATAGGGCTCTGGTCTAAAGTAGTGCACTATATAGGGAATAGGGCTCTGGTCTAAAGTAGTGCACTATATAGGGAATAGGGCTCTGGTCTAAAGTAGTGCACTATATAGGGAATAGGGCTCTGGTCTAAAGTAGTGCACTATATAGGGAATAGGGCTCTGGTCTAAAGTAGTGCACTATATAGGGAATAGGGCTCTGGTCTAAAGTAGTGCACTATATATAGGGAATAGGGCTCCTGGTCTAAATTGTAGTGCTACTATCATAGGGAATAGGGTTCCATAGGGCTCTGGTCTAAAGTAGTGCACTATATATAGGGAATAGGGCTCTGGTCTATTGTAGTGTACTATATAGGGAATAGGGTTCCATAGGGCTCTGGTCTAAAGTAGTGCACTATATAGGGAATAGGGTGCCATAGGGCTCTGGTCTAAAGTAGTGCACTATATAGGGAATAGGGCTCTGGTCTAAAGTAGTGCACTATATATAGGGAATAGGGCTCTGGTCTAAAGTAGTGCACTATATAGGGAATAGGGCTCTGGTCTAAAGTAGTGCACTACATAGGGAATAGGGTTCCATAGGGCTCTGGTCTAAAGTAGTGCACTATATATAGGGAATAGGGCTCTGGTCTATTGTAGTGTACTATATAGGGAATAGGGTTCCATAGGGCTCTGGTCTAAAGTAGTGCACTATATAGGGAATAGGGTGCCATAGGGCTCTGGTCTAAAGTAGTGCACTATATAGGGAATAGTGTGCCATTTGGGATGTAAAACAAGGCCCTTTTTCTCAACACCTTATCAAGATAGAACGAGTGTAGTTAGAACAGAACACTGGCTTCTGATAGGCTCGCGTTTCTCTGGACAGGACTGTCATTGGCCTAGGTTGGATTCACTAGGCACACCAACTGGAAGACAACTGACTGAAACAGGAAGGAACAACCCGGAACTTGTCCAATAACAAACGCATTTTTTGGTTGTTTTTTCCGTTGCTGTAGGAACCCAGGCGTTTTTTTACTTATTGTCCTGTGATAAGCCTGCACGCTAGTGATCAACACTGGGATTGGTCTGTTTGTGTTCATCATGCAGAAAGGAGCCGGGGATTTTATTGGAGGGATGACGTTTAGCCCGACGGACCCGTCCAAGGTCTACCTGGCGTCCGGTGACGGTACACTGACCGAGCAGAGCTTTCAGGGCGGTCCAGCAACGGTTCTGTCCAGAGTCCAGGACTGTGGACATGATCACCACAATGTCTGGTGAGGATGCAGGCCCTACTTAGGATGGCGTCAGAAATGGCACCCTATTCACTAGATAGTGCACAACTTTAGACGGTAGCCCTATGGGCCCTAGTCAAATATTCCCTAGATAGTGCACTACTTTAGACCAGAGCCCTATGGCACCCTATTCCCTAGATAGTGCACTACTTTAGACCAGAGCCCTATGGAACCCTATTCCCTATATAGTGCACTACTTTAGACCAGAGCCCTATGGAACCCTATTCCCCATGTAGTGCACTACTTTAGACCAGAGCCCTATGGAACCCTATTCCCTAGATAGTGCACTACTTTAGACCAGAGCACTATGGAACCCTATTCCCTAGATAGTGCACTACTTTAGACCAGAGCCCTATGGAACCCTATTCCCTAGCTAGTGCACTACTTTAGACCAGAGCACTATGGAACCCTATTCCCTAGATAGTGCACTACTTTAGACCAGAGCACTATGGAACCCTATTCCCTAGATAGTGCACTACTTTAGACCAGAGCACTATGGAACCCTATTCCCTAGATAGTGCACTACTTTAGACCAGAGCCCTATGGAACCCTATTCCCTAGATAGTGCACTACTTTAGACCAGAGCCCTATGGAACCCTATTCCCTAGATAATGCACTACTTTAGACCAGAGCACATGGGGTGTAAAATACTGTAGGATTGCTGGTGTGTGATTGACTGTAAAAACCTCAGGACATGTCTTTCTCAGTAGACCATTTCAGGAAAGGGATGTAATCAGATATATGATGGTTGATAGGAATAAACTATATAAAAAATACATATCAGTTCAACGCAAATAAATATATATATAAATAAATAAATATAAATATATATAAATAAATATATATAAATATAAATATATATATAAATAAATATAACTAAATAAATATAAATAAATATATATAAATAAATATATATAACTAACTAAATATAAATAAATATATATAAATAAATATATATAAATATAAATATATAAATATGTATAACTAAATAAATATAATATATATATATATATATATATAAATAAATATAAATAAATATATATAAATAAATCTAAATATATATGATAAATAAATATATATAAATAAATATATATAAATAAATATATATAAATAAATATATATAAATAAATATATATAGATAAATATATATAAATATAAATATATATATATATATAACTAAATAAATATAAATAAATATATATAACTAAATAAATATAAATAAATATAAATATATATAAATAAATATAAATATATAAATATATATAAATAAATATATATAAATATATATAAATAAATATAACTATATATATATATATATATATAAAATATATATAAATAAATATAACTATATAAATAAATATAACTATATAAATATAACTAAATAAATATATATAGAAATAAATATACATAAATAAATATATATAACTAAATATATATAAATATAAATAAATATATATAACTACATATATATAAATACATAAATAAATATATATACATACATTTATTTATGTCCTTTACATAAATAAATATATATAAAGGACAACTAGTAACTAAATAACGAAGGACTGTATAAAAAAGGATAATGATAATTGCTCACAAACTAGGCGGTGGTGGTCGAACACATGGCAACCCTTAGAACACTATGCAAAGGAAGTCAACCCCCGAATGCAAAACGCACTTAGTCGGGAACACTTCCGCGGAGAGGACTAGACACTAGTGATGGGACGATTGATACCGCAGCTCCGATGACGTTTTAAAAAATAAAATAAAAAATAAAATAAAAAGTATCACTGATCTGACACAGTGTACTATGCTTGTTTCAAAGTAACATTTACCACGTGGTCAATGACGTCTGTAGATTCGTTTGATCACGTGCTTTTTCAAACCGTGTGTTGTAAAATGTTCTGGGATTTCCGTTTGCTTTCTTCGATTCCAAGTTGATAAATATTGTTGAGGGGGAAAAAATAAATAAAAGTCCATATGAACACGCTGCTTTTCATTTGCTTGACCAGCAGATGTCACTAATGTACATTGTGTTTAAAAGCTCAGAGTAATGAACCCGTTTTTCAACACGATTTGGTAAAAGCCCCCAAAAAAGCTTCAGAAAAGCCTTGGTTTCCCATCACTACTATAAACTACACGACAAAACACTTCTCCAAACACTTCTCAAAACACTTCTCCAAACACTTCACTCAGTCCATTAGATAGCCACCTTGGTTAGAATCAGGTGAGCCTACTTAAAGTGTGTGTGTGTGGGGTGGGGGGGAGTAGTCCTTCCCTTCAGGAAACAGGAAGTGGGTGGTGACGGGTGATAGGTGGAGAGTCAGGAAGTGGGTGGGGGATGTTTTACATAGGTCTATGGTCAAAAGTATTGTTCTATATAGGGGATAGGATGCCATTTGGGATGCAGGCTAGGCGCCAGACAAATGTCAACTTATGTTATTAAGGCAAAATACGCAACTAGTGCACTTAGTAGTGTCTGTCTGATGATAAAGAAGACGTAGGCTGAACTTTCACATTCTGTTGATTAGTACGACTAAAAAGTTGAGTGTTGGCTGAATTTATTGATGAGGATAATCCCGATATACTGCTGTGTAGATGAGTCAGTGATAGTCAGTCTCTCTCTCTCTCTCTCTGTTCCAGTCTGTGGTATTGCTGTGTAGATGAGTCAGTCTCTCTCTCTCTGTTCCAGTCTGTGGTATTGCTGTGTAGATGAGTCAGTGATAGTCTCTCTCTCTGTTCCAGTCTGTGGTACTGTGTAGATGAGTCAGTCTCTCTCTCTCTGTTCCAGTGTGTGGTATTGCTGTGTAGATGAGTCAGTCTCTCTCTCTCTGTTCCAGTCTGTGGTATTGCTGTGTAGATGTGTCGTTGAGCAGACAGATGCTGGTGACAGGAGACAACATAGGACGAGTCTTATTGCTGGGCATGGATGGACACCAGGTACAGTACTGTAGAATGTATTTCTACTGTAGTCTACACTATAGCTACAGTAATGAATGGGCCAGAGGGATGTACTGTTTAAATGAAATGTACTCCTTCAGTAGTTAGTTAGCATGTACAATTTAAATGTTCTATATTTTGTTGTGTTTTCATGTTCTGAGAATAAGACAATTCTATAAAAATTATAAAAAAATTAAAAAAGAAATTATAAAAATGCATGACTACATTAGACACAGTTTTGACAGTTCCAACGATCTCATTTCATTTACTGACGTTGTTCTTGAAGATGCTGTTAAACCCTCTGCACTCCCCCCCCCCCCCCCCCCCCCCCCTCGTAGGTCTTCAACGAGAAGTTACACAAGGCTAAAGTGACCCATGCTGAATTCAACCCTCGCTGCGATTGGTTAATGGCGAC